>NW_026896144.1:0-204011 GCF_033153095.1 Gastrolobium bilobum
ACCACTAAGAAGACTAATATTTCCACAGATCAGATGACTGAATGGGAGAGAGTTGATGCTCAGTTCCTCAGTATTCTTTGGCAATCTATTGATTCATCCCTTCTCAATATTTTCATTCCCTTTGAGACCTGCTATGATGTGTGGACGGAAGCCAAAAACCTCTACACCAATGATATTCAGCAACTTTATTCCATTGTCTCCCAGATGATGGATTTGCGTAAATCACCCGAAGCTCGTATGGAAGTTTATGTTGGTAAGATTCGTTCTTTGATGCAGGAATTTTTGGCTATGTTACCTCATGCTGCGGATGCTACAGTATACAGGACACAAGTGGAGCGTCTCTTTACGGTTGTGACTCTCTCTGGTCTCCCTGACGGATTAGAAAGTGTTCGTGAGAACATTCTAACCAGTACTGAGATTCCTAGCATATCCCAGACCTTTCAGCGCCTTCTAAATCTTGAAGATAAGGTGGCCCCCGCACACGTGCCAGCTACTGACTCTACTGCTCTTTTGTCTGATTCTGCTGCTTTAGTCTCTCGTGGTAATTGGAACAATGGTGGACGCGGTCGTGGTCGTGGCCGCGGACAAGGCGGTCGCGGGCCCATGACATCATATGGCCCAGGCGGGCGCGGACAGACGATGTCGTATGGACAGGGTGGCCGAGGACAAAGGCCTCGGTGTAATTATTGCCAAAATCTAGGCCACATTGAAGAACGTTGCTACAGAAAGTACCCTCACTTGAAGCCACTACATATGAACTTTGCTCAAACAGATGTCGTGCCGCCCTCTACCGGATCAGTGACTATTTCCGCTGCAGACTATGAGGCCCTTCTCCAGAAGAATTCTTCTCAGCCACCTACTCCCGCTACTGGTAATCACGTTGCTTGTTTTTCTCAATCATCTCTTGGACCCTGGGTAATAGACTCAGGTGCTACTGATCATCTTTGTGGTAATAAGGATCTTTTTACTTCCCTTACCTTTTCTAATAATCTTCCCTCTGTTACTTTTGCTGATGGCACCAAGGCTCCTGCTCGTGGTATTGGGCAAGCCAAACCAACTCCCTTCTTGACTTTAACCTCTGTTTATTACATCCCTGGCATTCCCTTTAATTTAATTTCTGTTAGTCAATTGACCCATTCTCTTTCTTGCTCTATCACCTTTTCTAAACAGTCTTTTTCTATGCAGGATCCGGGTACGGGGAAGACGATTGGAGCGGGCGATGAGTCACGAGGTCTCTACTATCTGCATGCACCCTCTGCTCCAGTTGCATGCTCTCTCACAGCGTCTCCTGAGCTTCTCCATAGCCATCTGGGTCATCCATGTCTCTCGAAGCTTCAGCATATGGTTCCTTTTTTGTCGGGTCTAAAGTCTTTGAATTGTCAGTCTTGTCAGCTGGGAAAGCATACTCGCTCTTCCTTTTCTAGTAGAGTCAACAAAAGAACTGCTGCTCCCTTTTCTATTGTTCATTCTGATATTTGGGGTCCGAGTCGGACTATGTCAGTTTTGGGTTTTCAGTATTTTGTAACCTTTATTGATGATTTCTCCCGTTGCACTTGGGTTTTTTTAATGAAAAATCGTTATGAGTTATTTTCAATTTATCAAAAGTTTTGTGCAGAAATAAAAACTCAATTTGGTGCTTCTATTCAAATCTTGCGCAGTGATAATGCAAAAGAGTATGTGTCTCTTGAATTTTCTAAATTTCTGGATACACATGGGACGATACACCAGACTACCTGTCCCCACACTCCACAACAAAATGGAGTTGCTGAACGTAAAAATAGACATCTAGTTGAAACTGCACGTACCCTTCTTATTCATATGAACGTCCCACTCCGTTTTTGGGCAGATGCTATTATCACCTCATGTTTCCTTATCAATCGCATGCCCTCTTCTGTGCTAAATAATGATGTTCCCCACCGCATTTTGTTTTCAGGAACACCTTCTTATCCTCTGCCTTTACATATTTTTGGCTGTACTTGTTTTGTTCATGATCTTACTCCAGGTAAAGACAAGTTGACATCCAAGGACTTCAAATGTATTTTCCTTGGGTATACACGTTTTCAAAAAGGGTATCGTTGTTATTCTCCTGATCTCAAGCGTTATATCGTTTCTGCTGATGTCACTTTCCTTGATCAGCAGCCTTTTCACTCTACTTCGTCTCCAGTGTCACAGGTTGATCAGGTCCTTCCTGTTCCTTTTCTTGACTTGTCTTTACCAGCTGCAGGTGACCCTATTCCAGAGGAGCAACCCATTAACTCCATACCTGCAGATCGTCCTCTCCTCACATACCAGCGTCGTCAGCCTGCGCCTCCTCCGACTTTGCCTCTTGATGACTCATCGTCCTTTCCCGTCGGCTCTTCTCCTCCGGATCCTCCATCAGAGACTCCTCCCATTGCCCTTCGGAAAGGTATTCGATTCACTCGAAATCCTCATCCCCTTTATTCTTTCTTGAGTTATGACAGACTTTCTTCACAACATTTTACTTTTGTTTCTAGTCTATCTTCTGTTTCCATCCCTAAAACCACAGGTGAAGCACTATCTCATCCAGGGTGGCGCCAGGCGATGCTTGATGAAATGCAGGCACTTCACTCCAATGGCACTTGGGATCTTGTTCGTGCTCCTCCCGGGAAGTCTGTTGTTGGTTGTCGATGGGTGTTCACAGTTAAAGCTGGTCCTGATGGCACTGTTGATCGCCTTAAAGCTCGCTTAGTGGCAAAGGGATACACACAGATCTTTGGTCTTGATTATGGGGATACCTTTTCTCCTGTTGCTAAGATGGCTTCTGTTCGCCTATTTCTTGCCCTTGCCGCCATTCATCACTGGCCCCTTCTCCAACTTGATATTAAGAATGCTTTTCTACATGGTGACTTGCAGGAGGAAGTTTATATGGAGCAACCACCAGGTTTTGTTGCTCAGGGGGAGAGTTCTGGAATGATATGTAAACTTTGAAAATCTTTATATGGCCTGAAACAATCTCCTCGGGCTTGGTTTAGCCGCTTTAGTTCAGTTGTTGAATCCTTTGGCTTAATCAGAAGCAAAGCCGATCATTCTGTCTTTTACGGGCATAGCTCTTCTGGCCAGTGCGTTTATCTTCTGGTCTATGTTGATGACATTATCATTACAGGCAGTGATCAGACCGGGATTGATCAGTTGAAAGAGCATTTATTCAATCAATTTCAGACCAAAGATCTTGGCAAACTTCGATATTTCTTGGGGATCGAAGTTGCACAGTCTAGACGGGGCATTTCCATCTGTCAGAGGAAGTATGCACTTGATATCCTAGATGAGACGGGCATGTTAGGCAGTAAACCCATTGATACACCTATGGACCCCAATGTTAAGTTATTACCAGGACAGGGGGAGCCACTGCCAGATCCTAGTCGCTACCGCCGACTAGTTGGAAAATCGAATTATCTTACTTTGACAAGGCCAGATATCTCCTTCGCAGTGAGTGTTGCAAGTCAATTTCTTGATTCTCCCTGTGACTCCCATTGGGATGCAGTTATTAGAATTCTCCGATATATTAAAAAGGCGCCAGGAAGAGGTTTATTATATACAAATAAAGGGAGTTCAGAGATCTCTAGTTATTCAGATGCTGACTGGGCAGGTTCTCCTTCAGATAGACGATCCACCTCAGGGTATTGTGTCCTCTTAGGAGGAAATTTGATCTCTTGGAAGAGTAAGAAGCAAACTGTGGTCGCCAGATCCAGTGCGGAGGCAGAATATCGGGCAATGGCAAATGCAACCTGTGAGCTCATCTGGCTGAGACAATTGCTTAAGGAACTCCATCTCTGTGAACAAAGGCTTATGAAGCTCATTTGTGACAACCAAGCCGCTTTGCATATATCCTCTAACCCAGTCTTTCATGAGAGGACCAAGCATATAGAAATTGAATGTCATTTTGTTAGAGAAAAGATCCAGTCAAGGGAGATCGAGACAGCATTTGTCAATTCCAATGATCAACTTGCGGATGTATTCACTAAAGCTCTTAGAGGTCCCCGAATAGATCATATTTGTAACAAGCTGGGAGCTTTTGATATATACGCACCAGCTTGAGGGGGAGTGTTAGAAATAATATTAATTTATTATTATTAGAATAGTCTAGAATAGTCCAGATTGTGGGCTTGGCCCATTAGGTCATCCCATTAGGTTTTGTAGTCTCTATAAATAGAGAGCCTCCTTGTACAAATTACATACACTTGAATATACAATATATTTCAGATTCAATTCTTTTATCCAAAATTCTGTTGTTTTACAGGATCGAAATTCGGGGAGGACAATTGGCGGCGGATTTGAGTCCAATGGCCTTTACCTGCTCTCCAGCTCCTCTTATGCTCATTCTGTATTAGATTCTCCACTCATTATTCACGCTCAGTTGGGTCATCCTAGTCTTACAAAGCTCCAAAAGATGGTACCACGTTTGTCCAAGCTGTCTACTTTGCAATGTGAATCATGTCAATTCGGGAAACATACTCGCAGTTCTTTTCCTAATAGAGTCAATCGTCGTGCCTCCTCTCCTTTTAGTTTGGTTCACTCTGATGTTTGGGGACCCGGTCATACTGAATCAACTCGGGGTTATAGATATTTTGTTACCTTTATTGACGATTATTCTCGAAACACTTGGTTATTTTTACTGAAAAACCGCTCTGAGTTGTTCTCCATATTTCAGAAGTTTTATCATGAAATTCTTACTCAATTTGGTATTCCTATCCGCACTTTTCGTAGTGAATGCTCGTGAGTATCTGTCTCAACCATTTCAATCATTCATGGCATCTCACGGCATTCTTCACCACACATCATGTGCACATACCCCCCAACAAAACGGGGTTGCTGAAAGAAAAAATCGTCATGTTATTGAACCAGCTCGGACACTCTTAATTCATTGGGAATGTTCCTACCAGTTTTTGGGGTGATGCTGTTCTCACCGCATGTTATCTCATTAGTCGCATGCCTTCCTCTGTCCTTGGTAACCAGGTACCGTACTCTATCTTGTTTCCTCATCAGCCTTTACATTCCTTACCCCTTCGTATTTTTGGTTCTACTTGGTTTGTCCATGAACTCGGTCCCAATCGTGACAAGTTGTCTGCCAAATCCCACAAATGTGTGTTCCTCGGTTACACCCGGACACAAAAAGGTTATCGATGTTACTCTCCCAGTCTTCATCGCTCTTTTGTCTCGGCGGATGTTACTTTCTTTGAGTCTGTGCCATTTTTTGGCTCCACCTCCGTTCCCGATGACTCTGTTGATACTCAGTTACCTATACCCTCTGTTCCAATTCAATATGTTTCGGCACCAGATTCCACACCACCACCGCCTGCACCAGATTCCACACCACCAACGCCTACTGTCACTTCTCCATATGTCCCAGTACCAGATCCTCCTCTCCAGGTTTATCACTGTCGGTCACATCCATCCATACCCCAAGACATTGATGAGGTTCCTATGGACTCAGATCTGCCGTCATCAACTCCTGCGGTTTCGGTCCCGCCCTCCGACATTGACCTACCCATTGCTCTCCGAAAAGGTACTCGTAATATTTGTCCTCCACCCAGGTATTCAATAAATATGAGTTATCATCGCCTTTCTCCATCACATTTTGCTTGTCTTTCTTCTTTGTCTTCTGTATCTGTTCCTAAGACTACAGGTGAGGTATTATCCCATCCCGGATGGCGACAGGCTATGATTGACGAGATGTGTGCACTTCATGGTAGTGTTACTTGGGATCGGGTTCCTCTTCCCTCTGGAAAATCTGCTGTTGGATGTAGATGGATATTTACTGTCAAGGTTGGTCCTGATGGACAGGTGGATCGTCTCAAAGCACGTTTGGTGGCCAAGGGATATACTCAGGTGTTTGGTGAAGATCATGGGGATACTTTTTCCCCTGTGGCAAAAATGGCGTCTGTTCGCCTCTTTATTACTATGGCTGCTATTCGTCACTGGCCGCTTTATCAATTGGATGTCAAAAATGCTTTCCTCAATGGTGATCTTGCGGAAGAAGTTTATATGGAGCAACCTCCTGGATTTGTTGCTCAGGGGGAGTCCAGTCTAGTTTGTCGACTCCGCAAATCTTTGTATGGTCTCAAACAGTCTCCACGAGCTTGGTTTGAGAGGTTTAGCACCATTGTCCAGCAGTTTGGTATGACTCGGAGTGCGTCTGATCACTCAATCTTTTATCGCCACTCAGACTCTGGATCTATTTATTTGGTAGTATATGTTGATGACATTGTCATTACAGGTAATGACCATCAAGGCATTACTCAGTTAAAACAACATCTCAGTCATCATTTTCAGACAAAGGATCTCGGAAGACTACGATATTTCTTGGGAATTGAAGTGGCTCAATCTAAGGATGGTATTGTGATATCCCAGAGGAAATATGC
Source organism: Gastrolobium bilobum (assembly GCF_033153095.1). Classification (NCBI taxonomy): domain Eukaryota; kingdom Viridiplantae; phylum Streptophyta; class Magnoliopsida; order Fabales; family Fabaceae; genus Gastrolobium; species Gastrolobium bilobum. The sequence continues at coordinate 6,381 of NW_026896144.1, forward strand.
TATGGACACGCTAGAGGAGACAGCTTTGTTGAATGCTAAGCCCGTCGATACCCCCATGGATCCAAATGTCAAGCTTATGCCAAATCAGGGGGAGCTATTTTCAGATCCAGAAAGGTATAGAAGATTGGTTGGGAAGCTGAACTATCTGACAGTTACTCGACTAGACATCTCATTTGCAGTCAGTGTAGTAAGTCAGTTCTTGAATTCTCCTTGTGAAGATCATTGGAATGCAGTGATCCGTATCCTCAAGTACATCAAGAATGCTCTAGGTAAAAGTCTCCTCTAACAAAACAAAGGTCATACCAGAGTTGAGGGATACTCAGATGCTGATTGGACAGGTTCCCCCAGTGATAGAAGATCCGCATCTGGGTATTGTGTATTTCTTGGAGGTAACTTGGTTTCTTGGAAAAGCAAGAAACAAAGTGTAGTTGCCAGATCAAGTGCTGAAGCAGAATATCGCTCCATGGCCACAACCACCTGTGAACTTATCTGGTTAAAACAACTATTGAAGGAACTCAAATTTGGAGACATTGGCACAACATCTCTTATTTGCAATAATCAAGCTGCTTTACATATTGCTTCCAATCAAGTGTTTCATGAAAGGACCAAACACATTGAGATAGACTGTCATTTTGTTAGAGAAAAAGTTCTCTCTGGAGATATAGTCACTAGTTTTGTTAACTCAACTGATCAATTAGCTGATGTTTTCACTAAGTCTTTGAGAGGGCCTAGGATAGATCACTTATGTAACAAGCTTGGTGCATATGATTTATATGCTCCAGCTTGAGGGGGAGTGTTGTAAATAATAGTTTAGAATAGTAGTATAGAAGTCCCACATCATGTATATCTCTTTGTATTTTCTTTCTTTTGAGTTATATAATAGACTCTCCGCTGTGTAGTTAAGACACACAGATTACTTATAAATCTTCTTGTTCTTGATATTCAACACCATTTATTTTATTTGTTTAAATTTGAAGTTAGTAAGTAGTTCAGATAAATGCTTTGTGTGTTTTCCCATGCTTATTGCTTTCCTATGTCTTGTTAAATTAATATATATGCATAATGGTCCTTTTCCAATATTTGTAAAGGGTGACCATCATTTCTTGATCCATCAAATGCTTGCTCTAAGTTGCGGATTGTTGTGTTTGTTGATGGTTTGGGTGTTTCTTTGCTGATCTACATGAATTGCTAGGTCTACATGAACACTATTGTACCAGGAGGAAGAGAAAGTGTGTCTGATTTCATGGATCTGGTATCCTATTTTTCCTATACATTCTTTTGGGTCCTACTTTTACTTTCATTAATTTGGAATTAATGCTTTTTCCATTTTTGTATGTTTCTGCACTCCTCTGTCTTGTTGATGTTATGGATAATAAGGATAATAAAGAGAATCAAATGGATTGGAAGGTGTATTCTAGAAGAAATAAAAAACAGACTTAGTCATTAGTCAGATAGTTACTTGGGGTTGACATATTGTATAAATTGGAAAGGTATGTCTGTTTTAGGGGGTATCTGATGTATTAGTGTGTAATTGAGTGAAACTTTCATTGTGAAGGGCGGTGTTCCTTTGAAAGTCATCTGTAGTTGAGTGAACATAATCAATAAAGCTCTCTTCTTCTCTCTATTCTTGATATATGTGATTGTTGCTCCATTATGAAACCGTAACAGTGGTCTGACTTGCCAGATCCTTTTCACAGTGGCCATGATAAACAATCACACAAGATTGGACACTATGGAAAAATCCCTTGACGCCTTCATAAAAGAAACCAACAATGCCTTTGAGGCTTTTAGGAAGGAAACCAGTGAAGCATTGAAGAAGGCTATAATCCAGAGATTTAGGGATGGTTTGTATGGTGGAATTTATGAACGCCTCTTCATAGGCTTGGTGGCCAAGTATGTTCACGAATTTGAAGCCTTAGTAGCACAGGTAGCAGAAACTGGGAATAATAACTGCTGGGTTATTTTTTTGGGGTCCTTCAACTAGGAATTCAACAACGTGTCCACATCCTAGAGCCGCAAGACATTATGCGTGCCAATGTTGAAGCTGAGATGGGCCAGCATGACACTCGCGTTGGAACTAATTCCGGAGCCTCAGGTGTTCCCTCCAAGGGTTGGGGTCCAGGGGCTTTGGTTATGTTGAGATATATAAAACCATTAATGTAGCCTCACCTAACAGCTTAAGCTTTTGGGATGAATTGGTTCTTTACTTGGTTCTCTTTAATGAAGTGGCGATCAATCTCAATATGTTTGATTCGATCGTGTTGAATTGGATTGTGGGCTATATAGATAGCTGACTTGTTATCACAAAGTAACTTTATAGATCGTTCATATCTCATCTTGAGATCATCGAGAATGATTTTCAGCCATAATAACTCACAGATACCTTGAGCCATAGCCCGAAATTCTGCTTCTGCACTTGATGTAGCAACCACATTTTGGTTTTTACTTCTCTATATTATAAGATTTCCACAGAGAAACATACAATAGCCCGAAGTAGATCGTCGGTCAGTCACGGATCTAGCATAATCGACGTCTATATAAACTTCTAAGGATAGGTTTCTTCCTCTCTGGAACAATAGTCCTCTACCTGGTGTGCCTTTCAGATATTGGAGAATCTTTTCCACAGCTTGCAAGTGTTTTTGATGCTCCCGAGCTGACTGACTTGGATTGGGCTTTTGTATAATTTATTCCGTAGTTTAGGGCTTTTCAATAATTGTTAATTATTTCCCTTTTTGTTATTTTTAGATTATGTTTGAGTGTGCGTTGATTGTGCATTATCTCCTTTGATTGCGCATGATTATAGTTATCTTTTTTTTGTTATTTTATTTTGCCTATTTAAGGCTTGGAAAACCCTATTATTACTGGGTTGTTTTTGGTTAAAGAAAATTAAGAAAAGAGAAAAGTGTTTTCTTGCAATTCTTGTTTCGTTCTTCTTTCTGTTTAGCCAATTGGTTACTGCTTCGACATTATTTGGTAATCAGAGCTCTGGTTGTCACATAAATGGCTGAACAAAACAATGGCGGTCGAGGTCAAGGTTGTGGACGACGGAGGGCATGGTAACACCCGTAACGGAAACGACGAACAACCACACATCGACGTTTGACACACCATAATTGTAGCAATGACAGAACATGGTAGGTGAATTCAGGAGCTCGAACAACTGTTTGTCCAAACACAGTTGGACGAGTCAGATGAAGGAAGAGAATCTGAAAGATGATCTCATGAGGAGGAAAGGAACGAAAATCCATTATGGAACTTGAACCAGGAGCGACGAGGACGAAGTCAACCTCAAAATCCATCATTTTTTGCTAATATTGGGGTGAAGATTGAGATCCCGGAATTCGAGGGCACCACTCATACAGATGAGTTTTATCAACGGATCACACACTGTCGAAAGGGTCTTTGACATCAGAGACTTGACAGAAGACCAGAAGGTCCTGATCTATGATGAATCTGATGAAGAGCAAGATGATGAGAATCCTGTTATGGATGCTCCTGTTTATGACGAGTTCCCTATCTATGATAAGTATGATTGAGAGCAAGATGATGAGAATCCAAAGGTGGAGGAAATCTCTTATAGTGATTTCCGTGGAAAGTCAGTTATTAGAAATTCTAATATCTCTGACAAAGATCAAGTTCTACCCAAAGATAACACGCGGAATGATCCTTCATTCAAGAAGTCTTTAGTTTGCAAGCAGTATTATGAATTTGGGGACAACGGGCATAACAACCTCATGCTCCATGAAGATAAAGATTTAGCTTTTGGTAAAAGTTTAATTGGTGATCGTCCAGGACAATGGGACTTGCTGGTACATCAAACAAATTTTTCCAATGATGGATCACAGATGCGATCATTGAACCAAACTGTGGGCAATAGTCCTTTTGGAATAGTTTATGTCCACTTACTCCCTTAGAAGAACTCGCAATATTTCTAGTTCCCAAGAAATTTAATATGAATGCAGACGAGCGTATCAAGAAAGAATTGCATTCACAAGCCCTAATCTTAATTAGGGAATTTGGTGATATTGTATCAGAATAGTTGTCACCTGGGTTACGAAGTTGATATCAACGAAGACGAAACAGATTCGAGGGCAAATCTTTTCCTAGCGGGGGAGGATGATGCACCCGAGCTGACTGACTTGGATTGAGCTTTTCTATAATTTATTCCATAGTTTATGATTTTTCAATAATTGTTATTTGTAGATTATGTTTGAGTGTGCGTTATCTCCTAACCTATTGGCTAAACAGAAAGAAGAACGAAACAAGAATTGCGAGAAAACACTTTTCTCTTCTCTTAATTTTCTTTAACAAAAAACAACCTAATAATAATAGGGTTCTCCAAGCCTTAAATAGGCAAAATAAAATAACAAAAAAAGTAAATAACTATAATCATGCGCAATCAAAGGAGATAACGCACAATTAACGCACCCTCAAATATAATCTAAAATATCAAAATAATAAAATATTCAACTCCTACAATAAGGGTCATAAGCACCCTTTTATAGACTAATTACAAATTGATTCAAAATTCTAAATCTAAAATTCTAAAAATAATAAAACTTCCTAAAATAAATATAACAGTAATTAACATCTAAAAATAAATAAAAAATTACAAATAAAAAAATTCAAAATACATCCCAAATCTTTAATCTCAAATCACGCCAAATATGTTGCTTTCCTTTTCTTCCCAAACAAATCACAATCACATCTGCTGCTTTACTGGGATTTGGATTCGATTGTAATTTGTTATATTTCAAATCATTGCCTCTTTCAACAATTGAGCCATACTTATTGGGCCACAATTCTAGTTGACTACGAGTTTCTTGAATTAATGGTTAGGCCATGTACAATGAGCCAACTATAAGTGCATCATTCTCCCCTGCTAGGAAAAGATTCGTCCTCGAATTTATCTCCATACTTATTGGGCCACAATTCTAGTTGACTACGAGTTTCTTGAATCAATGGTTAGGCCATATACAATGGGCCAACTATAAGTGCATCATTCTCCCCTGCTAGGAAAAGATTCGTCCTCGAATTTATCTCCACTGATCTCAATTTCTTTAGACAAAAATTCAAATGATAAATCTTCCTCTATTAGATCTTCATAATCTGATTCACCATAAGATTTATTATACACTGGATTATCATCATAAACTGAATCTTCATCGTAAGATGGATAATCATCATAGATGGGATAATTATCAACAATCAGGTAATCATCAAAAATTGGATTATCATCATAGATCGGATAATCATCATAAACTTGATTATGATCATAGACGTCAAAGTAGGGAATCCTGATTTGCATCTCGATATCTTGAAAAGTTGATTGATTTCCAGGTCGTACTTCCCAATTCTGTCCCTGGTTTAGAATCCCCAAGGGATTGACGTCCTTTTCTTCGTCATCAGATGCGTCATCTAATTCCATTCCTCTTCTTCGGATTGAATGCCCAACTTTGTCCACGCAAGTCGTCGCTCCAAATATTGGATTTCCATGCTCTGCACCTGCACAAGTGTTCGCTTCAAAATTTGAATTTTCATGCATACTCGCACTAGTTGTTGCTCCAGATCTTGAATATCTTTCTCCGCGCCCGCACAAATAGTCGCTCCAAAACTTGAATTTTCCTGTCCAACGCTTGCTCAAGTTATTGCTTCAAATCCTGGATCCGCCTTCCGTGATTTTCTATATCTCGTGTGTCAATTTGACGTAGTTGTCTATACTCTTCAGGAACGAATCCACGTTTCCTACCCTCGTGACTCCGCCGCCGTCGACCTCAACGATTCTGTTCAGCCATTGGTTGATGGCAACCTAGTGCTCTGATACCAAATGATGCTGAATTAGTAATCTATTGGATAAACAGAAAGAAGAACGAAACAAGAATTGCGAGAAAACACTTTTCTCTTTTCTTAATTTTCTTTAACCAAAAACAACCTAGTAATAATAGGATTCTCCAAGCATTAAATAGGCAAAATAAAATAACAAAAAAAGTTTTTACCAAAAAAAATAAAAAAATAAAAAACAAAAAAAGTAAATACCTATAATCATGCGCAATCAAAGGAGATAACGCACAATTAACGCACACTCAAACATAATCTAAAATTAACAAAAAGGGAAATAATTAACAATTATTGAAAAGCCCTAAACTATGAAATAAATTATAGAAAAGCCCAATCCAAGTTAGTCAGCTCGGGTGCATCAGTTTCTCTCTCGGATCATGCATAAATTGACTAAGACCAATAACTGCATAAGCTAGATCAGGTCTAGTATGAGCTAGATATATCAATCTTCCCACTATTTGTTGATATTGTCCTTTGTGAACTGGAGAGCTATCATTTTCACTTCATAGTCTATGATTCTGCTCAATCGGAGAACTGGAAGGTTTACACCCAAGTTTTCCTGCTTCTTTAAGGAGGTCAAGAACATACTTCCTTTGACAAATAAATATCCCTTGCTTTGAATGAGCAACTTCTATCCCAAGAAAATTTCTCAGTTTTCCAAGATCTTTAATTTCAAATTCAGCAGTCAGTCTTTTTTTCAGAGCACATTTCTCACCTATATCATCCCCTGTTATAATAATGTCGTCGACATAAACTAGAAGGATAATGGTCTTACCCTATGTTGCACCAACACCGACACGGAACATGGGGTACGACACGATACGACACTCCGACACGTTAATTCTAAAAAATATTAAATTTCGACACATTAGGACACGTTTTGATACTATATAATATTTTTAATTTATGTAGTGTATATTATATTTAATATTCAATAATTTAATAAAAAAATAAAGCTACACTTATAATACCCATCAATTTTGTAAAGAAACATAAGATATCCCAAATGTTTATATTAAACTCAATAAAATGGTAATCGTAATTCAACGAATCTAATAGTTGGAATTCAAAATGCAACGCAACGTAACCTTTGAACCTTTTTTGAGTCTTTGCAACGAGTATTGGAGTGTCAGAGTCTTGGTGAGTGTCGGACATGACACGTCAGGGTTTTTGAAGTGTCAGTGCTTCACAGGTCTTACCTTCCTGAGAATGGTTAAAGAAAGGTGTATGATCCCCTTGGCTTTACTTGTATCCCAATGAAAACATAACTTTGATAAATCTTTCGAACCAAGCACGCGGGGATTGCTGCAAGCCATACAACGCCTTCTTTAACCTGCAAACTTTATTATCTCCATTTGTAGAGTTAAATCCAGGTGGAATCTCCATGTAAACCTTCTCTTCTAATTCACCATTGAGGAAGACATTTTTCACATCAAATTGATTCATATCCTAGCTAAAATGAGCAGCGAGGGACAATAGAACTCTTATAGTGTTCATTTTGGCAACTTGAGCAAATGTTTCTTCGTAATCAATGCCATAGGTTTGTGTGTATCTGATAGGGTTAATCCAGTCAAGTGAATTAAAATGTAGTTAACGACAATTTCTGTAAAAGAAATACCAATTATACTGGAATATTCATCAACTATCCATGTTCTCTTTACAATACGAAAGCTTACAGGAAGATGGAAATAAAGAAATAAACTCTCAACAACAATACAATAATAAAAGATAATGTGAAGCACATAGAGAGGCTTCACTCTCTCCCAATTCCCACAAGGGACCTAACAACCTAATTCTCCAGATACCTCACCCCTGCCTTCCCCCTTGCATATATCCTGCTCCCAACTAACTAGCTCGCTTACACGCTACACGCTCCCATCCACGTTGGCATTCTGTTGAGGGCCAATATGGGTATTAGAAACAGCAAGACCTCCATCCATAATTGGACTCCCATTCAGCATGTTCACCAATGGGCCATTCTTCTGAGCATTGGGGGCTCAAGTCCTCCTATCCTTGCTTCTTTGGTACACTTGCAAAGGTATTGCATCAATACTCCCCCCCAATTTAAGGACCTTGTCCTCAAGGTGGAAAAGAGGGAATTGATGATGGATCACAGAATAAGCTTCCCATGTGTTTTCGAAAGCAGGGAGGTTATGCCATTTGATTAAAACTTCTAACTTACCCAGCTTAGTACGCCTCCAACTCAGCACCTCTTCGGGTTCTACACGTAATTCCCACTCCTCGGTCAAACAAGAAGGCAACGGTTGGACATTAGGCACTTCAACAGCAGCTGGTTACAACAAAGACACGTGAAACACAGGGTGCACCTTGCAGTCGGCAGGCAATTGTAGTTTATAGGCCACTTCCCCAATGCGTTGGATGATTTTGAAAGGACCATAGAACCTGGGACTTAATTTCTCATTCACCTTTCTTGCAATTGACTTCAACCTGTATGGTTGCAGTTTCAAGTATGCTAAATCACCCTCCATAAACTGTACATCCCTTCTCTTCTTGTTTGCTTGCTGGACCATCCGATTTTGGGCCTTGATGAGATTTTGGTGCAGTTCTTGTAAGGTAGCATCCCTCTCCATTAAAGCTTGAGACACCTCATCAATAGCAGACACAAATTGATTAGCTTTAAGCAGTGTAGGAGGGTCTATACCATACAAAATTTTGAAAGGTGTAAAACCCGTTGACTCCTTGTAAGTAGTATTGTACCAATACTCAGCCCACGGGATCCACTTGGGCCATTGCCGAGGCTGAGTACCACACATACAACGCAAGTACACTTCAAGACACCGATTGACCACCTCGGTTTGGCCGTTTGCTTGTGGGTGGTAGGCTGTTGTGTAGTGGAGTTTGGTACCAGCACATTTAAAAATCTCAGCCCAAAACGAACTCATGAACAAGCGGTCCCTATCAGACACAATAGTAATAGGGAAACCATGTAGCCTCACCACCTCTTTGATAAATAAATCAGCCACCTCTTTGGCCGAGTAAGGATGTTTGAGTGTTAAAAAATGTGCATATTTGGAGAAACGGTCTACCACCACAAAAATGGTGTCTACCCCCGAAGCCTTTGGCAACCCTCCAATAAAATCTATAGATACATCAGTCCATACCTTACTGGGGATAGGCAATGGCTGGAGTAGGCCTGCTGGTGACAAATTCTGAGTTTTACTCTGGCTACAGATGACACACGCAGCCACAAACTCTTTAATGCCGGTCTTCATTCCCTCCTAATTGACTAGTCCAGCCAATCTCTTGTAAGTGCGAAGAAAACCCGAGTGACCACCCACTCCTGAGTTGTGGAATTCCTCTAGGAGAGGGGCAATAAATTGGGAATTTCTAGGGAGAACTAAACGGTCCTTGTAATACAATCTCCCTCCTGCCAACTTAAAACCCTCATGAGCATCAGAATTAAGCAATAAATCCTGTACCATGGACCTTAGTCTGCTGTCTTGCTGAATTTCCTGGTCTAGTTGTTCCAACTCTGGTAATTGCACCCGTGACAAACTGGCAAGTTGCATTTGACGAGAAAGAGCATCCGCCACTAGATTTTCCTTTCCGGGTTGATAAACTATTTCAAAGTCGAATCCAATGAGCTTGCAAAGCCACTTTTGCTGCTCCTCCCCCAATGCTCTTTGTTCCAAGAGATATTTGAGGCTTTTTTGGTCAGTTTTTACAATGAAATGCCGGCCCATCAGGTAATGCTTCCATTTCTGTATCGCAAATACAATGGCCATCAATTCTTTCTCATACACCGATTTACTCATAGCCCGAGATGAGAAACCTTGACTGATGTATGACAAGGGCCTGTTCTCCTGCATTAAGACTGCACCTATACCCTTCCCAGAAGCGTCAGTACAAACCACAAAAGTTTTGTGAAAATCCGGTAAAGCCAGCACTGGAACAAAGCACATCTGATTTTTTAAGAGTTGGAACACCTCTTCAGCTTCCTCATCCCACTTAAAACAGTCCTTCTTCAGCAAGTTGGTTAATGGTTTGGCCAACTTCCCATAATCCTTGACGAACCGCCTGTAATAGCCTATGAGGCCCAGAAAACCCCTCAATCCTTTAATATTTTTGGGGCTAGGCCAGTCTACAATTGCTTGTAGCTTAACTGGATCAGCTCGAATGCCTGCAGCTGATATGATGTGGCCCAGATATTCCACATGTGTGCTTCCAAAACAACACTTCTTCTTGTTCACAACTAATTTATTCTGCCGTAGAACTTCAAATACTTGTCTTAGGTGCACCTCATGATCTGCCTTACAATTGCTGTAAATGAGAATATCATCTAGGAATACCAAAACAAATCTGCGCAAAAAACTCCTTAGAATGTCATTCATGAGTGCTTGAAAAGTTGATGGGGCATTTGTCAGCACGAAGGGCATGACTAAGTACTCGTAATGCTCCTCATGAGTCCGAAAAGCCGTTTTTGGTATGTCCTCCTTCCTCATTCTTATCTGATGATACCCGGATTTTAAATCCAATTTCGAAAAGACTTGTGATCCACCCAACTCATCCAGTAACTCCTCTACCACTGGAATTGGGAATTTATTAGGTACCGTGAACTTGTTGAGGGCCCTGTAATTGACACACACACGCCAACAACCATCCTTCTTTCTCACCAGTATCATAGGACTAGAGTAAGGACTAGTGCTATGACGGATCCAACCAAACGACAGCAACTCAGATACTAAGCTTTCAATTTCAGTTTTTTTGTAGTAAGGGTACCTGAATGGCCTCAGATTAGGTACCTGACTACCTGGCTGCAAGTTAATGGCGTGATCACGAGCCCTTTGAGGAGGAAGAGCTCCTGTCGACTGAAATAGGTCCTGAAATTCAGAGATCAGCTTCTGTAACCCATCCCAACACGGTTCCCCTTCTGTCACAAATTCTGGTTCAGAACTTAGAAAATAACCTTCCCCTTGGTTCTGCAAAGCTTTCACCATGGACTTGAAAGAGGCTTCTGAGTGTGACAAAGCACTATCTCCTTTAATCATGACCTCCCTGTTATCTTGCCCGAACCGAAGGGTCATTTCTTTGAAGTTGGCCCTTATCTCCCCTAATTGTGTAAGCCACTCCAACCCAAGCACCACATCGGTCCCTCCTAAATCAAACAAGTACAAATCCTGCTTGATCTGAGCTGATTGCACCTTGAGCTCCACTCCCTTGCAGACCCCATGACACTGTACCTTATGGCCATCTCCCACCTCTACATTATAAACCGAGGTCTCTGTCACGGGAAGGTCGAGTTGCTCCACCAGATTTTTGCTGACAAAATTACTTGAACCACCGCAATCAACCATTACAACCACCTTTTGGCCGGCGAGTTCACCCCAAGCTTTCAAACTTTGGTTTGAAGTGAGCCCCAGCAAACAATGAAGAGAGAGCTGTAAATCTTTTCCCTTTCCTTCGTCACCTTCAATCACAGGCGTGCCTGTTCCATCTTCGTCTCTTTCCTCGGTAACATCATCATCGTCATCTACCAGCAGCAGGTGAAGCTGAGGTATCGAGCATCTATGGCCGGGTTTCCAACGCTCCTCACATTTGAAACACAACCCCCTTTGATGACGATCGCGCCATTCCGCCTGGGATAGGCGGCGGCCCTGCCTTATATGGCTCTCCGTCGCGTGATTGCCGGTGGCTGAGGTAGAACCCTTCGAAGACCCACCTCCTTTAGCGTTCTCCGTCGGTGGGATCTGTTGATTAGGGTTGCTCATATTTGCAACAGACGAGGAGTTGGGTTGATTTGCCCTTAGTGAACCGATTGAAGAAAAAGGATTTGGGCCACCCTTTTTTATTTCAGATGGGCCCAAGTTCCCTTTCTGGCCCAAATTCACGCGGCCAACGTTGTGAGCCCAACCACGTCTTCCTACGCCCTCTTCTTCCCACGCGTTGTTTCTTCTTTCTATTTTCATGGAATATTTTACCATGTCGGCGAGGCTCATCATCAGAATCATCAACAATTCCTCCCGGATACTACTACGCACCCCATTGAGCCAGGCTCCTTTGAGCAAATCCTCATCATCAATTCGCAGAACATCCACCACTTTCTCGAACTCAGCTCGAAAATCTGCTACGCTACCCCATTGTTTCAGTGTATATAACGCACGATATGGATTATCCAAGGCCTCAGGTTGGAAGCGGCTGAGCAACTCCCTTTTGAACCTTTGCCATGGTGCATTAGGGTTCATGTTCTCCCACCAATGGAACCAGCTGAGGGCTTCCCCTTCCAACACCACCATCACGACGTTCACCTTTTCTGCCTCCGTCACTCCGTTGACCGTAAAATACCTTTCTACCTTGCTCACCCAGCCAAACGCATCCTCGCCGGAAAATAGCAGAATCTCCAACCGTCTGGAAATAGGGAAATTCATACCACCTCTCCTCCGATTTCCTTCGCCATGGAGTTCGGGTCCCATTTTCTCATCGTCGTTTTCACTGCTTCGTGAACGGCTTCTTCTGTCCCTTGCCATTTCGTCCAGACGTCTGATAATCTCCGCTACACCCCTTTCACCGGCCTCCATCCTTGCTATAACTTCCTGGTGTCTAGCCTCAGTATCATCCAACCTTAGGCATACCTCCTCGTGTCGAGCATAGCTTCTACGTAGTCCCTCCTCTAACGAATCTAAACGATGTTCCATTTGTCTCGTCCAGACCATTCCACAGAGCTCCTAGATCGGAGCTCTGATACCAATTGATAGGGTTAATCCAGTCAAGTGAATTAAAATGTAGTTAACGACAATTTCTGTAAAAGAAATACCAATTATACTGGAATATTCATCAACTATCCATGTTCTCCTTACAATACGAAAGCTTACAGGAAGATGGAAATAAAGAAATAAACTCTCAACAACAATACAATAATAAAAGATAATATGAAGCACATAGAGAGGCTTCACTCTCTCCCAATTCCCACAAGGGACCTGACAACCTAATTCTCCAGATACCTCACCCCTGCCTTCCCCCTTGCATATATCCTGCTCCCAACTAACTAGCTCGCTTACACGCTACACGCTCCCATCCACGTTGGCATTCTGTTGAGGGCCAATATGGGTATTAGAAACAACATGACCTCCATCCATAATTGGACTCCCATTCAGCATGTTCACCAATGGGCCATTCTTCTGAGCATTGGGGGCCCAAGTCCTCCTACCCTTGCTTCTTTGGTACACTTGCAAAGGTACTGCATCAGTATCCCTTGGCTACCAATCGAGGTTTATACCTCGCAAGAGTCTCATCAGAATTATACTTCAGAGATACACCCATCTGTATCCTACTGTCCTTTTTCCATTTGGCCTGCCAACAACTTCCTATATATTATTCTTCTCCAATGCATTCATCTCCTCATGCATGGCTTGAACCCAATTATCATCCTTTAATGCTTCATGTACTGATTTCGGGATTGAAATGGAGTTAAGTGTTGTAATAAAACTTCTATGCTGCATAGAGAGATTCTTAGAGGAGACAAAATGAGAAATAGGGTGTTGGGTACAAGACCTTTTCCCTTTCCTTGCAGCAATGGGTAAGCCATCAGAATTAATATCAGCCTTAGGAATAAAAGAAGTAGTGTGTTCAGTACTTACCAGCGGTTCAGGTTATTGCAATTGCTGGTGGGGCAGTGTGGGTTGTTTCTTCCTTTGGTACAATAGTTCGGGTGTCCCATGAGTAGAGAGACAGTCAGTTGAAGTTCCATTTGCAAAGAGCACAAGATAATATGACAAAAAAAGTCAATATTCATCGAACTACCTCTCCTATTAAGGTGGGGGATTGGGTTTATTTGAAGTTGAGGCCTCATGTTCAACATTCTCTCGGCTCTCGCTTGAATCCTAAGCTGGCTGCTTGTTTCTATGGTCCCTTTTTGGTCACCAAACAGATTGGTGCTATAGCTTTTCAGGTTCAGCTACCTCCACAGGCTAGGGTACATCCAGTTTTTCATATATCATAATTGAAGAGCCTGTCGGGAAGCATGGTGCTGAACCAGTTCTCCAGGTAGAACTTCAGGTTGAATCAGAAAAGTATGAACCAGAGGTGGTTTTCAGAAAAAGATCAGTTATTCAACATGGGGAAACTGTCGACCAAATTCTGATACGGTGATATCAGCAACCCATAGAAGAGGCATCTTGGGAGGATTTAGACACTTTTCAACAACAGTTTCTTGGCTTCAACTTTGGGGACAAGGTTGTTCTTCAGGGAGGTGGTAGTGTTACCGTAGAAAATCAGAATTCAAATATTTTCCGTTTTTATTTCTTATTAATTAGGATTGATTATGATTGATTAGGATTGATTGTGATTAGGATTGATTAGTCATCGCTGAGTCATTCTTAGCTATTCTTTCTTGTATAAATACTCCTCATGTAATTTATTCAATATCAATAAAACAAAAACCCTTTTTACAATATGGTATCAGAGCGGGTTCGTTCCTACCCTAAAACAGCCACCTTCAAGGCGAAATCATCCGAAAACCATCCAAACACAATCCAACCTAAACCCAAATCCCAGAAACCATACCTACAGACCTCCAATCGAGAAGGTGGAGTCACCATTCAACTCAGAAGGCTCCGACGAGTTGAACGCCACCGGACCCGTCGCCGTCAGATTGCCCACGCGCGGCCATTCTCCGGCGCGTGTAGTCCACGCGCCGCATTCCCGGAATTTTTTCCGCCGCGAGCTACCCAGATCACCTCGTCGTCCTCTTCTCTACTTGTTCCAGTGGTCAGATATAAAATCGGAGCAAATTTTTTTTTTGGGTCCACGGTCAAACCTTCTCTTTCTATTCATGGCTTCCTCGAATTGTTCTTCTGCCTCCTCATCTGCCCCAAATTCTCAGCCCTCTGGAGACAACTTAGGTTTGCAGATCACTAGTCATCGGTTGAACGGTAAGAATTTTCTGCAATGGTTTCAATTGGTTAAGTTGGTCATCCGGGCAAAGGGTAAGATGGGCTATCTCGAAGGAAAAATTAAGAAACCTGCTGAGGATTCTCCTGATTATGAAAATTGGGAGATTAATAATTCCTTGGTCATGGTTTGGCTGACTAATTCCATGGAACCACAAATTGGCCAAACCTATTTGTTCTTCGATACTGCCAAGGAAATTTGGGATGCTGTTCAACAAAATTACTCAGATCTGGAGAATACCGCTCAAGTCTTTGAACTGAGAAATAAGTTGAGAGACTTTCGTCAAAGGGGTATGACTATTACTGAATATTTTACTGCGCTAACAAATTTATGGCAGGAATTGGATCTTTATTATGCATCCGATCTTAAGGGATTGGAAGCTAATACCCAGTTTAAAAAACACTTGGAGAAGGAACGACTTTATGATTTCCTTGCCGGACTCAACCGAGATCTTGATGAGGTTCGTGGTCGAATATTGGGGCAGCGACCGTTACCCTCACTTGCTGATGCCTTTGCTGAAGTTCGTAGAGAAGCTAGTAGACGGAGAGTTATGCTGGGAGAACAGGAGTCACTTGATAAGTCTGATGATATGTCTGCATTAGCTGCCAACCGTACCATTGACCGATCCTCTGGAGAATCAAAACGGGATAGTCGTCCATGGTGCACCCACTACAATAAAATTGGTCATACCCGTGAGAAATGTTGAGAAATCCACGGGAAACCTGCAAATTGGAAGCCAAAAGGACAGAATAAAGGTCGTGCATATCAGGTCTCTACTGATGACAAGGTTGATGAGCCTCGTACATCCTCTGACTTTGATGGAGTCTTTCTTAGCAAGACTCAGTTTGAACAACTTCAGAGACTTTTGACTCAACCTCCTAAGGCCACTAGTAATGTGGTCCAGCAAGGTACAACTTTCCATGTTGATAGTCAAAATCATTGGATCCTTGATTCTGGAGACTCTGATAATATGACAGGTAATCTTGGCTTGTTTTGTTAATACACTCCATATTCTGAACCCTCTCGGGTCAACATCGTCGATGGCAGTTTTTCCCAGATTGCGGGACACAAAACCATTAAACTTTCTGAGCTGATTAATTTGACATCAGTTCTTTATGTTACTTCTCTGGCTTGTAATCTCATTTCCATAAGCAAGTTGACTTCTGAGTTGCATTGCTTTGCTAAATTCTTTCCACATGGTTGTATTTTTCAGGAACAGGACTCAGAGAGGATGATTGGCAGTGCTAGAGAGGATGGTGGACTTTACTACTTTGAGGAGGATGTGACTCATGAAGCTGTTTTCGTAGAAAAAAAACTCTATGTTTCCTTTTGATTCATGTAATGTTGTTATGCTGTGGCACCGTAGGCTACGCCATCCCAATTTTATTTATCTTCAGAAGTTGTTACCAAACTTATTTATTAATAAAAGCCCTAGTTTGTTTTCTTGTGATATTTGTCAACTTGCCAAGCATACTCGTGCTCATTATCCTTCTAAAGTTCACCATGACTCTTCCCCATTTTCCTAAGTCATAGTGACATATGGGGTCCAGCCCGTGTTAAAAATATTTCAGGTGCTCGATGGTTCATTACCTTCATTGATGACCATTCCCGAGTTTGGTGGGTATATCTTCTAAAGGACAAGTCCGATGCTGCATCCGTTTTTAAAAAATTTCATGCAATGGTTCAAACCCAATTCCAAGTTGCTATGCAAATTCTTCGTACAGATAATGGCAAAGAGTATTTTAACTCTATTCTTGGAGAATATCTTTCCCAACATGGCATCTTTCACCAAAGCTCGTGTCCTGACACACCCCAACAAAACGGAGTTGCGGAAAGAAAAAACCGACATCTCCTTGAAGTTGCTCGGGCTCTTATGTTTACCACGAGTGTTCCTAAATATCTTTGGGGAGAAGCAGTTCTCACTGTCTCGTATCTGATAAATCGAATGCCATCTCGCATTCTAAAATTTCAGTCTCCTCTTTCTAGTCTTTTCCGTACCTTCCCTTCCTTCCGAGGCGTCTCCTGCTTACCTATCAAGTTATTTGGTTGCGTTGTATTTGTCCATATTCCCTCTCATCAACGGTCTAAGCTTGATCCTAAGTCTCTCCAGTGTGTCTTTATTTGTTATTCTCCTACTCAACGTGGCTATAAGTGTTATTCACCCTCTCTTCATACGGTCTTTGTCTCTATGGATGTCACCTTTTTTGAGAATGAACCGTTCTTTCCCTTGACTTCTCTTCAGGGGGAGTCTATAGGAGCAGATGAAGATCAGTCATGGGAACCTACTGATGCCACAGTATTACCTCTACTATTGGAAACAGGGGGAGCTACAGAATCCTCACCATCAGGAGCATCCTCAAAATGGGGACAAGTTTATAGCAGGCGAAAGCCTCCTCAAAGTGTGAATAACCCAGAGCCTGTACACTGCCAGGATTCTGAACCATGTTCTAGTTCCAGCACCCCAACATTTGAGTGCCATGATGAAAATGATCTACACTTGCCTATTGCTCTCATAAAAGGTACTCGATCTTGTACTACTCATCCTATCTAATCATATTTCATATGGAAAGTTGTCCCAGGGTTCCATGCTTTCAATACTATGTTGGATAATACAAAGATACCGAGAAATATACACGAGGCTCTCGATGATCAAAAATGGAGGGATGCTGTCTTTGAAGAAATGAATGCTTTAGAAAGAAATGGAACTTGGGAGATAGTGACCCTACCCAAGGGAAAACAGGCAGTAGGATGCAAATGGGTGTTTACAATAAAATTTAATGCAGATAATAGCATCAATAGATACAAGGCAAGATTGGTTGCAAAGGGTTTCACGCAGACTCATGGGATAGATTATCACGAGACTTTTGCTCCAGTTGCTAAAGTCAATACCATCCGAGTTCTCTTATCTCTTGCTGCCAACCTAGATTGGCCTCTGCAACAATTAGATGTGAAGAATGCATTCCTAAATGGTGACTTACATGAAGAAGTCTATATGGATCCTCCACCTGGTTTTGAAAAGGGAAATGGATCAGTGTGTAAACTAAAAAAGTCTCTATATGGATTGAAACAGTCTCCCAGAGAATGGTTCGACAAATTCACACAAGCAGTCAAAAGAAGAGGCTTCATTCAAGCACAGACTAATCATACTCTCTTCCACAAACACTCTAAGGATGGTAAAATTGCTATTCTTATTGTATATGTAGATGATATAGTTCTTACAGGTGATGATATTGAGGAATTGAACTCCTTGAAGAAATATCTAGCAGCTCAATTTGAACTAAAAGATCTTGACATTCTCAAATATTTCCTTGGTATGGAAGTTGTTAGGAGCAAAACAGGCATCACTCTCACACAAAAGAAATATGTTCTAGATCTTTTGTTGGAAATAGGAATGTTAGGGTGTAAGCCTGCTGAGACACCCGTGGAACCTAATACCAAGTTAGGTATTGAAGATGGAATGAGGTGGATAAAGAACATATCAGAGATTGGTTGGTAAATTAATTTACTTATCTCATATGCGTCTGACATTGCCTTTGCGGTGAGTATGATTAGTCAATTCATGCACTCACCTAAGGAGAAGCATCTTAGTGTAATCTATAGGGTGCTTAGATACCTCAAGAACACTCTAGGAAGAGGATTATTCTTTAAAAAGGGGTATAAAAGGACGATTGAAATCTACACTGATGCAGATTGGGCAGGCTCATCAGTAGACAAGAGATCTACCTCAGGCTATTGCACCTATGTGTGGGGAAATCTTGTTACTTGGAGAAGCAAAAAGCAAACAGTGGTTGCATGAAGTAGTGCTGAAGCAGAATTTCGAGCTTTAGCTCATGGAGTTTGTGAAGGAATCTGGTTGAGAAGACTTCTTCAAGAGTTGAAGATTTCTTATTCCCTACCAATAAAACTATATTGTGACAAAAAGGCAGCTGTTAGCATTGCTCAAAATCCTGTGTATCTTGTTCGAACAAAGCACGTGTAAGTTGGTCGTCACTTCATCAAAGAAAAATTAGATGATGGAAGTGTGCGTATGATGTATGTTCCAACCAAAGAGCAAACTGCAGATATCCTTACCAAGGGCCTACACCGTCCAGCATTCGAAGTCTTGATTGGCAAGTTGGGAATGATCAACATTTACCTCCCAACTTGAGGGGGAGTGTAGAAAATCAGAATTCAAATATTTTCCGTTTTTATTTCCTATTAATTAGGATTGATTAGGATTGATTGTGATTAGGATTGATTAGTCATCGCTGAGTCATTCTTAGCTATTCTTTCTTGTATAAATACTCCTCATGTAATTTATTCAATATCAATAAAACAAAAACCCTTTTTACAATAGTTACGGATAAGAAGGATAATAAAGAGAATCAAGTGGGTTGGAAGGTGTATTCCAGAAGAAACAAAAATCAGACTGTTAGTAGTCAGTTAGTCACTTGGGGTTGACATATTGTATAAATAGGAAAGATAAGTCTGTTTTAGGGGGTATCTGATGTTCCCTTGAAAAGCCATACATAGTTGAGTGAAGATAATCAATAAAGATATCTCCTTTCTCTTCTTCTCTCTGTTCTTGATATCTGTGATTGTTGTTCCGTTGTGAAACTGTGACAGTTGAACATTTCTAATTTCATTCACTTCTATTGCAGAAAGAGTGTCAGTTTTGCAGTCAATTCTGTGTCAGGCTTTCAGCAGTCCTTGCTGTTTCAAATAACATGGTATTTATTATGTTAGTATACATAGAAAAACATGCATTTTGTATTCATTGGTATATCTTCTAGAAATAATTGGAAGAAAACTTTCCTCTATTAGTGAGTGACAATTTTTTTAATTTGTTTGACTTTTTCTTAGCATATACCGAGTTAGGAATGCCAACATGTCAGAAGTGGGAAAGGTTGACATGCCAGAACATGACTGCAGTACCAGACATCCACCTTTTATTTTCTGAAGCAGAAACTAATTTTCAAACGTAGCCCTGATTGTACGCATATGTGAAGAGGGATTTCCGAATTATTTGAGAAAATCCTCAGCAGCACCTTCTATTTAAGTAGGATTTAGAATCTCTAATGACAGGAAATTCGGATTTTGCAATCTATAATATTAGTAAACCAAGAAGATATGGAAACTAGGAAACTAAGAAATTAGTGAAAATAATGCAAATCAATTCCTAAGTATGTACAGTCGCTAAATAAGAGATATAGAAAGGATTTTCCTAAATAGAAGATACTTTCCAACAGAATCTAAGTTCTGTGGTGTCCTCAATTTGTGAATATTTATGGGATACAAATGCATCTTTTGTTTATATTTTTTTACAAGATATATACTTAACTATTTAATAATAGGAAGCAGGAGGCAATCCATATTTTCTCATATCAGAAGAAATTGATTAAGACGAAGAGAAAGAATCACAAAGAGAAAGGAGGACATAGAATCCTCGTAAAGGGAAGAAGAAAACAGAAAACAACCAAGAAAAAAATTCAGTGGAACAAAGCTGTCCAATCCCTCATCATGACTGTTTGTGAAACCTCAATAAAAAGATAATGTGCTTTTGTTGAGATATATAAAAACCATTAATGTAGCCTCACCCAACAGCTTAAGCTTTTGGGTTGAATTGGTTCTTTATATGGTATCAAAGTCCCGGGTTCGAACCTCGCCGCCCCCCACTTTCTCTTGTGGCGTTTCTTAGCACAGGTAGGCTGGGCCTGTTGCATTGTCCACTCTTCAAGCCCAATGGGCTCTTGTGTAAGGGGGCGTGTTGAGATATATAGTCTCACATTGGTTGTATGTGCAACTAATGTAAAGTTTATAAGATCTTGGGCACTCCCACCCTTTGAGCTAGCTTTTGGGGTGGTGTATCCCAAGGTTCTTTACATGGTATCAGAGCCTCGAGTCCCGGGTTCGAACCTCGCCACCCCCCACTTTATTTCTAATGGAATTTCTTTCTTCGCACAGGCAGGTGTAGGTGGGCCTGTGCATTGTCCACCCTTCAAGCCCAGTAGGCTCTCGTGTGAGGGGGCGTGTTGAGATATATAAAAACCATTAATGTAGCCTCACCCAACAGCTTAAGCTTTTGGGTGGAATTGGTTCTTTACAGCTTTACACCAAATAGGCGTCAAACACCTAATCTTATCCCATCCCATGTCAAGTGTTGTGCCTAACAGAAACCTAATCCATATTTAAATATGATAACCATGTCCGGAATTTGTCGTTAAGAATGTAAGAATTAAAAGTCTTCCATTATCTAGAATTAAATAATATTATAACCAAACTGCCAACGTATTCATCCTCTAGTTTATGATACCGATTTTAGATCTATGATTTCCTGGCCTTGGGTCTACACCTAGTAGGATAAGCTCTTGGGTTAAGTTGGTTCTTGACATTGTTATAGGCCATCCTTAATCTAATGGTCAAGTGTGAAGAATTTGATCCTTGTCAGCCCGTTAAGCTTGTCAAACATCCCTTTAAGTCTTTGGGAGATTTAATTCCCTTACAATAGATAGAGAAAATAAGAATTTTTTTCACTAGCCTAGCTATTGTTGAATGCTTCTGGTTAACCATTTAAATGAGTATATAATAGGAGAAAGAGGAGAGTGAGAGTTGTGACAGATGAGACGAGGGCTAGGGTGGAGGTTGTAAAGGAGAAGAAAAGGAGTTTGTTACAAAGGAAGACACGTGGCTAAATCAGAATGGGGAAACACGAGAGGATAACCACTTGAGGACTGAGGAATGAATAATAGGGAAAGGGGTGAAAAGAGGGAAGGCATGCGTCTTGGGTGGTTTTAAAGGTGCTGCTTGCAGCCTGTTAGAAATATATAAAACCATTAATGTAACCTCACCTAACAGCTTAAGCTTTTGGGTTGAATTGATTCTTTACATGGTATCAGAGGCTTGGTGTCACGGGTTCAATCCTCACCGCCCCCATTTAATTAATAATTAATTTGGTTCTTTATATGTGTTAGAATAGGAAATGTAATATGTATAGATTTGTATAGATTGCTTTGTTATTTGTAAATATTCTTTTCCTATTTAAGATTTGGGTTAGGTCTGGGCTTCTCACTTAAGCCCATTAGGGTCTCTATATATTGTAACTGTTTGTATCAGTTTAATACACACATTATTTCATATTCAAGTTGGTATCAGAGCTCTTTTGTTCTGGGGACTATCGCTTTCGCTTAAAACCTCGTTTTCGCTTTAAAACCTAAGCCCACTGCTTAGGAGTTCTCTTTTTCTTTGCCGTGTGTCCTTCCGGCAAGTCATCTAAGCCGTGTGCCCCTTCAGATTGATTTCTGTACCTGTCAGCACCTCCGTCCGCCACCGAAATCTATTCGTCGCTGTTCCGGTCACTGGAGAACTTTTCCAGCGACATTTTGAGCCGGGACACCTGCGATCAGCTCCTCCTCTCTCCGGCGACTTGTTCAGTGGAAGACCCACCACCGTCGTAGCCTCCACGCGCTCCCACGCGTGGCCTGCTCCCTCTGCGCGTGGTGCTCATGTAACACCCCAAATTTCTAACAATTTATAAAACAATCTTATAATAAATAAATTGTCAAAATTCATTTTTTTTTTTTTTTTTTTTTACAATTATAATAATAGAAATATTGCGGAAGCTAATTTAATCTAATTTGGGGAATGTTACCGCCGCATCTGTACAATGGACAGGTGCAAGGCTAAATCTATTACATTAAAATAAAACCAAAGACTCAAGTTTAAATAAAGGAAATATGTCTTTTGCATCTATTTAAATCTCATAAAATTTCTAAACTTAAAAACTAGCTTGAAATATCCGAGTCGTGATCCTCACTGCCCACAGATAGCTCCATCCTTTGCAACATGCTTCACTGAAAATCTGCTCCCCCGCAGCCGCAGGATCATTGCCGTCAAACAAACACAAAAGTCAGCAAAGCTGGTAATCCCAATCAAAATACAATTATTGTAATTAATAACAAATTAAATCAAATATCAAATAGTGTTCAAATCAATTCCACATTAATCAAATCAAATATCAATATAATAATCAAAATTCCATTATATAATATTTATCTTTATTAAGTTCATTTAATGTATTTGGTAATTATCAACTAACATATTTAGCAAAACATTAATCATAATATGATAATATTCACAACTCAATGACATTCTTCATAATAAATCAAATAACAAATTTCATTAATAATGTTTAAGTTCATTAAATTTAGTGGGAAGAGAACTATGGTAGACCCGGGAAACCCTGCTAGTCTACCCTATAACCCGGGAAACCCTGCCAGTCACAAACAAATCACATTGGCCATAATCAATTCACATCTTCCTAATGTGCACACCTCTTCCCAAAGTTGCTACTAGTATCCCGGAGAACCCTGCCAGACACCACTTTGGGAAGAACGGATACAATCTTTTTCACATCAGTTTCACATCGGAGGCATAAAGCCCAAAAGTTGTGTTCATCACCTTGGGAGGTACCATCCCAAAGCTATCCTCCCACCATTAATTTATTACAAACACACACAATCAGGAAAGATTCAATCATAATTATTTATTCTTTAAGTATTATCATCTCTAAATGAGTTACTCAAGGCATTATAATTTTCCAAAGTATCATAATTCAAACAACTATTATCATAAATTTTTGAATTTATATAACAATTCAAATCTTCAACAGTCATCATAGTAAAAATCCAAATCCGATCATCATCATAACTTTCCAATTTATTCAAGGATATGATAATTCAAATCTTCAACATTCATCACAGTAAAATCCAAATCCGATCCTCATCATAACTTTCCAATTTATTCAAGGATATAATAATTCAAATCTTCAACATTCATCGTAGAAAAATCCAAATCCAATCATCGTCATTCAAATAATCCCATCACATCAATTATCATAGTTATTAATAATATAAATATTCAAATTCAATCATTAAAACACATATTTGGAAAGTTTTTCTGAAAGAGTAGTATAGTTCCATAATTTTCATAATTATTCAATAAGATCAATATATTGCAACAGAATTAAATCTTATAAAATACATTGCACATAATTATAATTTCTAAAATAATAACATTTTATATCATATATTGCACATAATCATAATTTCTAAAATAATAAAAGTTTATATCATATATTGCACATAATTATAATTTCTAAAATAATAAAATTTTCCAAAAATATTCTAATTATCATATGTAGTAATTTAAATTTAAAAAAAAAACAAATACCTATATATATAGAAATGTTCATACCAAACTATTAAGAACATCTACAGATTACATATAAGGATTATGCCCAAATTTCATATAATAGAGATAACCTAAACACCTAGGGATTAAGATTACATCCAAGTTTTATATAAAAGAAATAACCTACGAATAGGATTACATATACCAAAATTCATATCAATATAATCTATGACTCTCTAGGGATTAAGATTAATTACAATATATTTGATATATATAAAATATCCTAATAGAACATACGGATTATGATTACTATTAATAAACTTCAAACAAAATTATAACCTAAGGATTAGGATTACACATATCAAACATATAACTACCTAAAGATTAGGATACACACAATAAAATTTCATACACAACAAATCTACAACCACCTAGAGATTAGGATTACCTGGTCTCCGTTTTCGCTAACTTCTAGAAGAAAAGAATAATTTGGGGCAGAGAACCGGTTGGTAACCAGACGAATATAAAAATTGAATATAATTAAAATAAATTTTTCGGAGTGAGAAGAGAGAGTAGTAGAAGAGAAATGTTGAAGAGTGAATTGGTTTGGTCAAGTTAAGTCTCTATTTATAGTTGAAGTTTTGGGCTTAGATATGAGTTTCGTGCAATTATTTCTTTATTCCTCATTGATGTATCTGGCTCAGATTTTGGCTTTATACATTTTTTTTTTTTATTCTTAACTTCTTAGAATATAACTAACTTATTTGCTAACTCAAGGCTGACTCATCATATCTAAACAATTTATGTTTGTTGACTCATCATATCTAAACAACTTATCAATCAAACATTAATACATAAATCATCAATCAATTAATCATGATTTATCATCTATTATTATTATTACTAATTTATAATTTATTAGTATTATTAATTGATTGTATTATAAATTACTATTATTTTCCTGGGATATTACATTCTACCCTCCTTAAACGAAGTTTCGTCCTCGAAACTTAAAAGTTTGAGCTTCTCAATTAAACTAAAAGGCATAAGGTTAAAGTTAATAAAAATATGGGGTATTACAGCTCACGTGCCACCTTCCACCGGCTCGTGTGCACTGTTCTGGCGTCTTTTTCCGGCCGTTCCAGGACAGACAAGCTTGCCTTCTTTTCCTCTTTCCAAATCTGTTGTTGGTTCTTCGTGGGTCTCACTTTTGGTGTGTGCCTCTTCTTAATTAGCAATCGGGTTAGTTTCTATTCGCTTGGTTCTGTACCTTATTGATTTATTTTAATGGCAGCACATTCTCCTGTTCACTCGGAGATCAAGGGCCCGTTTGGATAAGCTTTTGAAAAACAGGACTTTTTGTGAGTTACTTTTTTTAAAAGAACTTTGTTAAAAGCCAAAGTTATTTTATGTTTGGATATAATATTTAAAAAGTGCTTTTAACTAGAAATATTATTCGGATGTTAAAATAAAGAAGCACTTTTAAGTATAAAATTACTATTGTGCCCTTTCCTCATTGTGCCCTTTACTGTTGTGCCCCGTCTAATGCCAAGCCACCACCTGTTTTGAGGCAACGCTTCCATTAGCCATGTTTTTTAGTTGGCATCATATTGATCAGATGTAAACGGAGGAGAATTTGATGCACAACCATTCAGATAATTTCCATTCCAGTCTGAAATTGAAGCTCCCTACCAGTTTTGCATTCTTCTTTCAATA
Source organism: Gastrolobium bilobum (assembly GCF_033153095.1). Classification (NCBI taxonomy): domain Eukaryota; kingdom Viridiplantae; phylum Streptophyta; class Magnoliopsida; order Fabales; family Fabaceae; genus Gastrolobium; species Gastrolobium bilobum. The sequence goes on from NW_026896144.1 coordinate 32,010, forward strand.
TTTTCACAATAATCAATGAACCATTTTCACAGCACATAGTCACAGTCATAGAAAAATTTCGCCACCACCGACGGAGTTCCGCCTTCACCGATCTGAGTCTAATGTTTCAAACAAAAAAAAAAAAAAATCTAAGTATGAGGTATTGATTTCCCTTTCATTAGACGGACGGGAACACTATGTCGAAGATATCGAACTGCAACTATGGCTAAAATTTTAGATTCTCAAATATGAGCTTGAATTAGAGTAGATAAAGGTGTACAACTATACACAGGGTTATTCTTGTAATTAGTTAAATAGATCAATTTAGTTAACTGATTATAGTTGCTACTGAACTATATGACGTGGCATAAATCTGAGCTCTATAAAAGAGCACTCGTGTACTACTTTCTACAATAATACAATCTAATGAACTATTCACTATCTCTCTTTTGTTCACTCTCGTTCTCTTTCTTCTCTCTCTCTCTCTCTGATTTCTTTGATGGTATCAGAGTTCTCTCTCTGAGGGCCTGATACAAATCGAGTCACACGATGTCTTCCGCTTCAAAAAGGTTATCGTTGTCATTCTCTTGATCTTAAGCGTTATCTTGTTTCCGCTGATGTCACTTTTCTTGATCAACAACCCTTTCATTCTATCCCATCTCAATTGTCACAGGTTGATCATGTTCTTCCTCTTCCTTTTCTAAACTTGTCTTTACCAGCTGCAGGTAACTCTATTCCAGATGAGCGATCTATTGTTTCCATACCTGAGGACCGTCAATTTCTCACCTATCAGCGTCGTAAAACTGTGCCTCCTGTCGAATCGACTCTGGCTGACTCATCGCCTTCTCTTGTTGATTCTTCCCCTCCGGCTCCTTCACCAGAGGCTCATCCCATTGCCCGAAGAAAAGGTATACGTCCTGCTCGTAACCCTTATTCTCTCTTTATACTTTTTTGAGCTATGACCGTTTTTCTATTCCTCATTTCAACTTTGTTTCTAGTCTTACTTCTGTTTCTATTCCTAAAGACCACAGGTGAAGCACTTTCCCATCCAGGGTGGCGCCAAGCGATGCTTGATGAGATGACTGCACTTCATTCCAATGGCACTTGGGATCTTGTTTTTGCTCCTCCAGAGAAGTCTATTGTTGGTTGTCGCTGAGTCTTTACTGTCAAAGTTGGACCTAATGGCCATGTTGATCGTCTCAAGGCGCGCTTAGTTGCAAAGGGTTTTACTCAAATCTTCGGCCTTGACTATAGTGACACATTCTCTCCGGTCGCTAAGATGGCATCTGTTCGCATGTTTCTTGCTCTTGCTGTTATTCGTCACTGGCCACTCCTTTAACTTGACATAAAAAACTGTAACACCCCAAATTTCTAACAATTTATAATAGCATAAATAAATTCAATAATTTTATAAATAACAGCGGAAGTTCAAAATAATCAAATTTGGGAAGTGTTACCGGCGCACTTGTACAGGGACAAGTGCAAGGCTAACTCTATTACATTCAAATAATAATCTAAGACTACAGTTTTTTTTTTATACATAATATTTATGACAGCTAGAAATATCCGAGTCGTGATCCTCACTGCCCACAGCTAGCCCCATCCTTGCAACATGCTTCACTGAAAATCTGCTCCCCCGCAGCCGCAGGATCATTGCAGTCAAACAAACACAAAAGTCAGCAAAGCTGGTAATCCCAATCAAAATACGATTAATGTAATTAATAACAAATTAAATCAAATATCAAATAGTGTTCAAATCAATTCCACATTAATCAAATCAAATATGAATATAATAATCAAAATTCCATTATATAATATTTATCTTTATTAAGTTCATTTGATGTATTTGGTAATTATCAACTAACATATTTAGCACAACATTAGTCATAATATGATAATATTCACAACTCAATGACATTCTTCATAATCAAATCAAATAAAAAATTTCATTATTAATAATGTTTAAATTCATTATATTTAGTGGGAAGAAAACCATGGTAGACCCGGGAAACCCTGCCAGTCTACCCCGTGACCCGGGAAAAAACCACTGTTACCAGCCACGTATAATCAAAATTGGCCATAATCAATTCACATCTTCCTAGTGTGCACACCTCTTCCCAAAGTTGCTACTAGTATCCCGGGAAAAAACCACTGTTACCAGATACCACTTTGGGAAGAACGGATATAATCTTTTTCACATCAGTTTCACATCGGAGGCATAAACCCCAAAAGTTGTGTTCATCACCTTGGGAGGTACCGTCCCAAAGCTATCCTCCCACCATTAATTTATTACAAACACACACAATCAGGAAAGATTAAATCATAATTATTTATTATTTAAGTATTATCATCTCTAAATGAGTTACTCAAGGGCATTATAATTTTTCAAAGTATCATAATTCAAACAACTATTATCATAAATTTTTGAATTTATATAACAATTCAAATCTTCAACATTCATCATAGTAAAATCCAAATCCGATCATCATAATAACTTTCCAATTTATTCAAGGATATGATAATTCAAATCTTCAACATTCATCACAGTAAAATCCAAGTCCAATCATCGTCATTCAAATAATCCCATCACATCAATTATCATAGTTATTAATAATATAAATATTTAAATTCAATCATTAAAACACATATTTGGAAAGTTTTTCTTAAAGAGTAGTATAATTCCATAATTTTCAATAAGATCCATATATTGCACATGAATTAAAAGTTTATACCATATATTGCACATAATCATAATTTCTGAAATAATAAAAAATTTCCAAAAATATTCTAATTATCATATGTAGTAATTTAAATTTAAAAAAAAAAACAAATACCTATATATATAGAAATGTTCATACCAAACTATTAAGAACATCTACGGATTACATATAAGGATCATGCCCAAATTTCATATAATACAGATAACCTACAAACATCTAGGGATTAGGATTACTATTAATAAACTTCAAACAAAATTATAACCTAAGGATTAGGATTACACATACCAAATTTCACATAAAATAAATATAATCTAAAAATACCTAAGGATTAGGATTACACATACGAAATTTCACATAAAATAAATATAATCTAAAAATACCTAAGGATTAGGATTACACATACCAAATTTCACATAAAATAAATATAATCTAAAAATACCTAAGGATTAGGATTACCTAGTCTCCGTTTTTGCTAACTTCTAGAAGAGAATAAATTGGGGCAGAGAACCGGTTGGTAACCAAAAGAATATAGAAAATAAAACAAATAAACTTTTGAAGTAAGGAGAGAGAGTAGTAGAGGAGAAATGTTGGAGAGTGAATTAGTTTGTTTAGGCTAGGCCTCTATTTATAGTTGAAGTTTTGGGCTCGGATATGGGTTTCGTGCATTTATTTCCTTTTTCTTTATTGATGTATTTGACTCAGATATTGACTTTATACATTACTGATTCAATGCTGACTCATCATATCTAATCAAATTACCAATCAATCATTACCTATCAAACATTACCAATCAATCATAAATACTTAAATCATCAATCAATTAATAATCCAATTAATTATAATTTATCATCTAATATATATACATATATATATATATATATACATATTAATATTATGTTATTATAAATAATTTAGAGTATTACAAAGTATCAAAATTATTTTCCAATAGCACTCATATCGCACAAAATAATTTTATCAAAAATAAAATTAATATTCTACTTTGCTATCTATCACCATAATATTTATTTATATATATCTATATTATTATTACTACTAATTTATAGTTTATTATTATTATTATTTTATTAATAAAAATATGGGGTATTACAAAAACGCTTTTCTTCATGGTGATTTACAAGAAGAAGTTTACATGGAGCAACCACCTGGCATTGTTGCTCAGGGAGAGTCTGGGAAGGTGTGCTGACTTCGTAAATCCTTATATGGTCTCAAGCAGTCTCCTCGGGCATGGTACAGTCGCTTCAGTTCTGCTGTTCAGGCTTTTGGCTTAATCCGCAGCAAAGTTGACCATTCTGTATTTGATAGGATCACATTTCCTGATAAGTGCATCTATTTGTTAGTCTATGTTGATGACATCATTCTCACTGAGAGTGATCAAGCTGGAATTCGTCAGTCAAAACAATATTTGTTCAATCAATTTCAAACAAAAGACCTTGGTAAGCTTCGTTACTTCTAAGGAATTGAGGTGGCACAGTCTAGACAAGGAATTTCTATCTGTCAAAGGAAGTATGCCTTAGATATCCTAGAAGAGACTGGTTTGTTGGGATGTAAATCAGTTGATACACCCATGGATCCTACTATCAAATTATTGCCCGGACAGGGGAAGCCATTATCTGATCCTGGTCGTTATCTTACTGTGACTAGGCCGCACATTTCTTTTGTTGTTAGTACGGCTAGTTAGTTCCTTGACTCCCCTTGTGATTCTCATTGGGATACTGTTGTGAGGATCCTTCGATACATCAAAGGAGCAACAGGGAAAGACTTGTTGTATTCCGATCAGGGAAATACAGAAATTTGTGGTTATTCAGATGCTGATTGGGCAGGATCGCCCTCAGACGGGCGCTCTACTTCAGGATAGTGTCTTCTTTGGAGGAAACTTAATTTCTTGGAAGAGCAAGAAACAACCTGTTGTTGCTCGATCTAGTGCAGAAGCTGAGTATCGTGTAATGGCAATTGCTACCTGTGAGCTAATCTGGTTAAAACAGTTGATTCAGGAGCTTCATCTTTGTAAACAGAAACAACTCGTGACACCCATTTGTGACAATGAAGCTGCACTACATATATCCTCTAATCCTGTATTTCGTGAGAGAACCAAACATATAGAGATTGATTGTCACTTCATTCGAGAAAAGATTCAGTCAGGAGAAATCAAAACAGCTTTTGTCAACTCCAATGATCAACTCGCGGATGTCTTCACTAAAGCTCTTAGATGTCCTCAGGTTGAATTCATTTGTAACAAGTTTGGTGCTCACAATATATACGCACCAGTTTGAGGGGGAGTATTAGAATAGGAAAATAATATGTATAGATTTGTATAGATTGCTTTGTTATTTGTAAATATTTTTTTCCTATTTAGGATTTGGGTTAGGTTTGGACTTTTCCCTTAAGCCCATTAGGGTCTCTATATATTGTAACTCTTTGTATCAGTTTAATACACACATATTATTTCATATTCAAGTATATGGTATCAGAGCAGGAGTGACCAAGTGGTCAAGAGTTCGATCCTTACTACCCCCCATTTAATTAATAATTAATTAAGTCTTGTGGAGTTTCTTAGCATAGGTAGTTGGCCCTGTGTATTGTCCACCCTTCAAGCCCAGCGGGTTCTCATGTGAAGGGGCGTGTTAGAAGTATATAAAACCATTAATGTAATCTCACACCCAACAACTTAAGCTTTTGGGTTGAATTGGTTCTATATACAGCCCTATGTGTATCTTGCGTCTGTCAAAATAGGTTGTTTCTTGGCTGTTCTTAGCCATTGTCATTACTGTCATTCTGGAAATTGGTGTTTTTAAGGGGATTTGCCTCCATTGATTCAAAGAAATACTATTGAATAATTTGGGTTTCATCAGCTTCCTAGTTATATAGCAAATTTATTTTTTATTCTATTTTGTAGTGCATTGAGATTGAGGATTTACTTTAATAATGCTAGCTTGAGTAAACCTGGCTGAAGTTTGTTCACGTTATGTCTCTTGTTATCAGTTGGATCATGCAAATGAATTTTCAGCGTTACTGAATGAAAGTGCCAATATCAATGCTGTTTGGGCATCACTTATTGTTGAAGAATGTGCAAGACTTGGTTTGACGGTGAGATGGTCTGATAAATTGTTATAAATATGCTGTTCACCTTGAGATGCAAGATTCTGATTTATTCATTCTTCCAGTATTTTTGTGTTGCTCCTGGATCTAGATCTTCCCCACTTGCTGTTGCTGCTTCAAGTCACGAGTCAATCACATGTATTTCGTGCTTTGATGAGCGTTCACTTGCATTTCATGCAGTTGGATATGGAAGAGGATCTCACATTCCAGCAGTAGTCATAACATCATCAGGCACTGCAGTTTCAAACCTTCATCCGGCTGTGAGTTCCATTAATTTGTTTTATTTGCCATGGATTTATTTGTGGGAAAAGCACCTGTCGTTTTAAAAGACACAATTTTGTGTCATTTTAGATGAAACTATCGTGTTTTTTATATTCTCTCTCTTCCACAATACTCTTTTTTTCTCTCCTCCTGATTTTGTGGATGAAAGAGAAAGTAAAAAACCACAAAAATACAATAGTTTGACTTAAAATGACACAAAGTTGTGTCCATTAAAATGACAAATACTTTTTCTTTATTTATTATATTGAATGCATACTATTTATTAATTCTAGTGATTTGGGCTTCCACTAATACATGCGTGATGCGTTAAGGATTTTTATCATGTAATTAATATTTGGATGGAGCCTTTTTTTTGGTTTGTCTAGGATTTGTTGAATAGGTTGCTGGTTTTTGTTATCCTGCTTAGTTTTTACTTTTATTTCTGTTAGAGAATAATATAAATCATTAAAAACTCTCTCACCCAACACCTTAAGGTTTTGGGTTGAAGTGGTACTTTATATGGTATCAGAGCTTCAATGACCACAAGGTCACAAGTTCGATCCTCACCACCCCCACTTGTGGAATTAAATAAGCATAAGATAAACCAAAAAAAAAAAAAAATTTTGACCTATGCAATATCCACGCTTCAAGCCCAAAGGGCTTTTGCGTGAGAGTGTGTGTTAGAGAATAATATAAATCTTTAAAAAATCCCTCACTCAACTCCTTAAGGATTTGAGTTGAAGTGGTTCTTTACAATTTCCATCAACTTGAATTGTATTTTTCATTCTCTTAAGGGATATGCTGCTCAAGCTTGTTGGGATACAAATAATATTTTTGATCATTTTGTGTGAGTAATAAAACATGCAGGTTGTGGAGGCAAGTCAAGATTTTGTTCCACTTATTTTACTTACAGCAGATCGACCTCCAGAGATGCTGGATTGTGGGGCAAACCAAGCAATTGATCAGGTTAAAAACATTGACATTCTTAAATATCGTGATATATATTGCTTTTTTATCTGGTACATTGGTAGTTATACGATGCAAAATTGGGGAGACGGGGCAGGAGGGACCTCAAAGATGTATATATTTTCTTTAACCAGAGTAGACTTCTATTAGTTTCTAGTATACTATGGTTTATATTTCAATAAGACAGTATTCGTCGCCTTAAATGAAAAGGATTGGATATTATTTCTGAATGAATTGGTAAATCCTATGTTGCACCGACATGGGACAGGACACGATACGACACGACATTCCGACATATTAATTCCAAAAAATGTTAGATTTCGACATGTTAGGACACATTTTAATATTAAATAATATTTTTAATTTATGTAGTGTATATTATATTTAATATGCAATAATTTAACAAAAAAATGAAACTTAACGTATAGTACCCATCAATTTTGCAAAGAAACATAAGATGTAAATATTTACTATTATATTTTCAAATTGAAAATCTCTTATACACTCCAGTGAGATTTATTCGGTATCCATTTTTAATTTTTATTATATCAGTTTGGTAAAACATCGATCAATTTTTTCATGATATGTAATGAAATTTCAAATTTTATAGATGTCAGAGCGTGTCAAACTGTGAGTGTCGGATACGACTAATCAGATTTTTTGAAGTGTCTGTACAACATAGGGTAAATCTATACAACATATTAGAATGTATAGGCTAAACTCAATAATTACTTTATTTAAAGAAAGACTCAATCTGCGGTAGCTAATGACCTATGCTAGTAACACAATAATTATAATGATTACGCTTGAAGTTTTGAGAGTAAAATGGATCAGATGAAATTATGTGTCTGTAACTCCTAGAAAACAATATAAAATGCAAGAAAAGAATATAAAGAGAGAGAAAGTAAGATAAGTTATTGATCTGAGAATATTTCCGATCTGATTGATTCAGTTTTGCTTACAATAGCTGAGATAGGATTTATAGAGGTATTGAAACTTACATATCAAGCTAGCTGAAAGCATAACAAATACTAAACTGACAGAAATCTGACTTGGCATATAACAAACTCCAACAAACTAAAGCTAACAAGGCAGGAGAAGAGATACTGATCTAGGATCAATTGCAGCCAGCATATTGACGCTACTCAAGACCCGAATGGGTACTTCTCTAATATAACCCCCTCAAACTCTGGGTGGATGGAGTAGCTGCTGATGGTCCAAATCCTTTAGTTTGTCTCTGAGTGAGTAGAATCTTGAGGCAGAAAAAGACTTGGTAAAAGTATCAACAATTGGTCAATGGCAGGGATATGGTATACAATAAGATGCTTGGCAAGGACTTTTCTTAAACAACGAATAAGTCAATCTCCATGTGTTTTGTTCTTTAGTGAAGGACAGGATTATGATAGAGGGAAATAGTTCTAAGGTTATCCCAAAAATTTGATAAGAATATTGTAAATAGAGTAGTTTAGTGTGAGGGACAAAGTTCCACATTGTATATTATTTCTTTGTATTTCTTTTCATCTTGTCATGCATGGCTCAGACCCAAATTCTCATATTTTAATGTTTCGTATATTGGTGTTAGGATTGAAATAAAATCGAGTGCTGAAATAAAACTTTTATTCTGCAAATTAAGGTTCTTAGAAGAGACAAATGAGAGATAAGGTGTTGGGTATGAGACTTTTTCTCTTTCCTTTGAGCAATGGGTAAGTCATCGGGATTTATATATATTAGGCTCAAGAATAGTAGTGCATTCAATATTTACCAGAGGTTCATGTGATTGCAGTTGTTGGTGAGGTTATAATAACCCTAAATTGTAAAATATCTAATTGCATTGGATTAATTATTTAATCATGCATAATGTAGATTAATTAAGTGAAAGGCTTAACAAAATTAGATTAAATGTTAATCATGTACATTGTAGATAAAATAAGTGGAATACTTAGTTAAATCAATGTGGAGCATTGGGGATGAAGATAGCCCATTTTAAAAATGGTTAAGTTGTTATCAAAAAAAAAAAAAAAAAAAAATGGTTAAGTGGGAGTAAGTGAGGAATTGGGCTTTTATGCAAAAGGCCCCCTTGTCAGCCACTCCTCACTGGAGAGCTCGCTGAAACGAGCTGTTCAACGAGTGTTGAAAAGCTTGCTGGGGTTGTTCGCTGAAGCGAGGAGTCCAGCGAGCAAATGCGAAATTTTGAATATCTACTTAAGTGACTTTCTTCTTCTCACCAAACATTCATCCTTCTTCACCAACCGAGGCCACACTATTAAAGACCCTCCTTGAGGTCTTCAAAACCTAGTTTCCTTGTTGCTCAATGGAACCACTTGATGATGGAAGCAAAAGAGCCTTGTGTAGTAAGGAAAAACTTGAAGAAAGAGGCGGCTTTGGGGCATTCCAAGGAGCTTGAGGTGGTGCATTGCCTCATTGTTGGTTGGAGGACCTTCCTTGGGCCATTGTGGAGTGACTTGGGGTAAGAGTTCTTCACTTGCTAGTATATTTGAAGAAATTGGATATTTAGGGTTTTGTTGGAATGTTGGTTGGTTGGGTGTGTTGAGGCATAATTGAGGCTTAGTGCATGTTAAAGATAATGTTAAGGAAGTGATTTAATCAGGAAAATGTGTTTAGAAAACCTTTTGAGTAATCTTCCACATTTTTGAAAATGCATGCCTATGTAATGGTGTTACTTGTGTCTCAAGTAATGTAAATGGGTTGTATTGATTGTGCCTATGGTTTTTCTAGAATTGAGACTTGTGGAAATTTGATTGATCAAGTATTGGAGGAGCTAATGGAGCTTGAATTGGAAACTTGAGTAATTTCAAGCCCAATAAGTTCATGACTTCCATGGATTGGATGTGACTTATTTAGGGTAATTGTGAATATGTCTATATTCACTGCAATGAGACTCGATTGTTTGTTAGCAATTTGTTCATTGCAAGTTCACCTTGTGATTATAGTTGTTGTTTGTGAATAAACCTTTGGTGTGGAATTTTAGTGCTTGGAGCAAGCATTTGGTGGAAAGCTTTTACAAGTAAGCTCTCGGACATTGGGATTTATTCCTTTATTGTTCCATCAAGCTCGTGAGTTTTGGTTTATATGGATGTGAATGAATTGAATGTAATGCATGATATGTATTGCTCGTTGTGCGGTGTAAGATGGATTCTTACACGGGTATGTGACAAGGGGGATCCTAGATTTCAATCAATCTGGGATATGGGTCTCACTTTGAGATTGATTGGTTTGAATAATAGTTGAAAAAGTGGTTGGCCTAAGAGAAAAAGGGTGGTTGAAACTTTCAGGGGTGTGTTGAGGTGCGTAGAGAAATTCTTGGACGCAAAGGTGGCTTATTTGATTGAAACTTCTTGGAATGAGGACCGGAAAGTGACCAAATATTGAGGCACGTAGTTGCAGAGGAGGATCCTCTCTAAACTTGGTGACTTAGATGCACTAGAGGCATAATGAAGGATCTACACTCGAAGCTGTGGCTATCAAAGCAAAAGGTTACCAAATCGAGAGCTTTGATGCCAACTTGGAAGGAGAAAACTGAAAAATATTATTGATTCTGAAGAGTACATGTACAAAGGAGTAAAATATATAGAGAGAGACTAATGGGTAAGAGAAAGAGGTGGTGCACAATGTGAGGGAGAGAGAGCTCCAGAGCTAAAAAGGCGGCACACTTGGTGTTGTCTCAATGAATGAGACGCTAGGTTAGATATTTACTAATCACTAGTCGTGCCCAATTCCTTGTCCTAATTGCATTGTCTTTTAGCCTAAGTGACTGTCACTTGACCCACTTACTCTCTATGCACTCTTCTTCATAAGTTGTTCCCAAGGCTAGATGGGCATAAAGGTTCCTTTACCCTAGGCCACTTCCTTGGTCCTAGAGAATCACCATTCACTAGGATCCATTTGAGTTGTTGAATTTGCATCACTTTGACAAATCGATGTATTGCGTCTTGATTTCTTTTTTATTTTACTTTGTCAATTTGCTTTTGAATCATCGTCTATAAGCTTTTTTGTTATTATGGAAACCATGATGACATGGCACTATGAATAAAATAAAATCTAGTTCTGATGATGAATAAAATTGTCGAGTGTTATGCTTTCAAATCAAACATTATTTATTCAAATTCTATCCAGCATTTTCAAAATAAATTATTCATATTGCAAATCATAAGTAGGATGTTAGTATATTAAAATCTATAACTTGCAAATTTAACCATTTACACCATAAATTGTATATTTCTCTGGGCATGTTATTAAACAAGAATGGTAAAACAAAATTTGAAAAATAATAGTAATGGATAAAATGTGCTATCATAATTTTTATTCACTTACACCTCTAAAAAACCAACTAAATCACTTCAATGACTTTGGAGAAAGAAAATTAGCTGGTATCTAGCAAATATGAATGCCAAGAAATATATTGTCAATGTCTTAGAAATTATTTAAGGATAAACTATCCACAGGTAGTAAGGAGGTTTGATAAAGTCCCTTAATTCATGCCCAAAGCTCCAAAATAACCCTACCCCAAATAAATTGTGCAAAATATGCATCACTCAAATTTTTTGGATAATGTAGCCTCACCCAACATTTTAAGCTTTTCGATTGAATTGGCTCTTTAAATGGTATCAGAGCCTCCGTGACTAAGTGATCACGAGTTCGATCTTCACCGCCTCCATTTAATTATTAAATAATTAAGTATTGTGGAGTTTCTTAGCATAGGTAGGTGAATCTGTCATTGTCCATATTTAAGCCTAGTGGGTTCTCGTGTGAAGGATTGTGAGAGAATAATATAAACCATTAATGTAGCCTCACCCAATAACTTAAGCTTTTGGATCGAATTGGTTCTTTACAAAAAGTCAACTCATAAAGAGTGGGTTGCATCCCTTTTTCCTTAGAGCACCCTTAATAACTCCAAAATTCACCGGAAAATCTACTTCGAAGAGAAAAATACATGGGTAGGTTTACAATAGTAGGGCTTCAAAGTTTCATCAAAGCTTCAAAAGGATACTTGGAATTGGTTATGAGCAGAGGCAAACGAGAGAAGAAAGAGATCCGAAGAGAGATAAGTGAAAGATGAGGGTGAATTTTTTTTTTTTTTTGTCGGAGAGAGCATTTGAAATCTTAAGTTTATTAATATTTTCTTGAAATTACCATTTTTCTCCCTTGTAATACATATGGTGTGTTTCAACTCAGTTGCCAGCTAAGAAGCATGGACATGTGAATTTGGAAGAAAAATGCATATCGGACACGTGTCAGACACTGACACGTTTCGACATGCGGTCAACGTTTTCCGACATTTTTCTTTTGATATCCAAATTTTATTTTATTTTATCTTTTTAACTAAACATAAAAAATTAATTTATAAATCAAATATTTTCTGTTATGAAATTTGAGATGAAAAATTAACAAGGCATGAAAAAATTATTTTTGCTTTATATTTATATTATTGAATTTGAATATTTGATTGATTACATTACTTATTATGGGTTGCTATATGTATTAAATGTAAACTATATTATGTATATTAAAATTTTTATTTAAAATCAAAACGTGTCCTAACATGTCAAAATTGTAGAATTAACGTGTTGGCATGTCATGTCGTGTCCCGTGTCCCTTGTCAGTGTCGGTGCAACATAGGTTGACAATATATGAAATTTCTGACCTGCTTAAAGTGGCATACTACAGAGAGACCAACTATGGATCTAAGATGAGGATCCATGTCAGAATCACTCCCATGCTTTGATACCCTGAGTTATTGTAATTTTCTTTTTCTTTTCTGGTTGTTGTAATGTTCTCTAGTGATATAATACTGAATATCAATTCTGCTATTTTTCTTCACATTCATCTGTTTTCTGGTTGAATCCTATCAGTTACTCAAGCTACCGATTGAATTTATGTGCCAGGTCAACCATTTTGGTTCTTTTGTGAGATTTTTCTTTAATCTTCCTCCACCCACAGATCAGATTCCTGCAAAGATTGTACTTACTACTCTTGATTCTGCTGTACATCGGGCAACTTCTTCACCGTGTGGTCCAGTGCATATTAACTGCCCTTACAGAGAGCCTTTGGAAAGCAGTCCCCGCAAATGGTTGTCAAGCTGTTTAAAGGGATTAGACTTCTGGATGACTAATGCTGAACCATTTACCAAGTATATTCATATGGGATTGTCTAATACTTGTAAAAGTGCTTCTGGCGAAATGATTGAAGTTTTAAATCTGATAATAAGGGCCAAGAATAGTCTTCTACTATTTGGTGCAATCCATACAGAAGATGAGATGTGGGCTGCTCTGCTTTTGGCTAAACACCTCCAGTGGCCTGTTGTAGCAGATATCTTGTCAGGGCTGCGGTTGAGAAAGCTTTTAACTTCTTTTCCTGATATTGAAAGAAACTTTACATTTGTAGATAATCTTGATCATGCTCTGCTCTCAGATTCAGTCAAGGCCTGGTTAGAGATTGATGTGGTTATTCAGGTATCACTTATTCATGGATCTTTTCTCAGTTCTCAAGTTATTTCCTTTAGAATTTTCCTTTTCTTTCTTTATGTTTCTGCACATATTCATTTTTTGGTATGATAGTTATGTCTATGCTACTACAAGTCTTGCTTTTTCGTATGTGGAGCAGATAGGAAGCAGGATAACTAGCAAACGAATCTGTCAAATTCTTGAGGGCTGTGCTCCTTTTTCATATATTATGGTTGACAAGCATCCATTTCGTCACGATCCGTCACATATTGTAACCCATCGGATACAAACTACCGTTTTTGATTTTGTGGGTTGTTTACTTAAGGCTACAGTTCCACATACAAGGAGCATGTGGTGTACTTCCCTGCAATTGTTGAGTAAAATGGTATTAATTCAAAGAAATGATGAGTTACTTCTTGTTATGATAATGTTGGCCATTGTTTCTTTTACATCTAATTTGATGTATTCCTGCTGTTGCCTATATATTAGTTTAATTTCGATTGAAAGTATTTCTATTGGTGCCAATCTCTTCCATTAAAATGCTGTCAGAATTACACTATGGGGTTGTGTCTGATAATAGTGCCTTGATATTGGATACAGCTATAGTCATTTTCTAGCATACATTATCTCAACATTTTAATTTGCAGGTTGAATGGCAGATGCATTTTCAAATAACTGCTGAGTGCTCCCTAACTGAACCTTATGTTGCACATGTGATGTCAGAAGCTCTTTCCTCTGAGTCTGCTCTTTTTCTTGGTAACAGTATGCCTATTCGTGATGCAGATATATATGGACATAGTTGGTCCATATGCAGTCATAGTGTCACATCTCTCTTGTTGAATTCAGACCTACCAATTAACTTGACGAGGGTGGCTGCTAATAGGGGGGCTAGTGGTATTGACGGGTTACTTAGCACAGCCATTGGTTTTGCTGTTGGATGCAACAAAAGAGTAACTACTTATGTTTTCAAAATTATCCATCTTTTGTATATCAGCTGGTGGTTGCTGTAGTTTACCTATCTCTCTAAGAAAGTTGTAATCCAAACATCTTTATTTGGTGGCTGAGCCACCCTACCATATGTAATTAGTCAAAAGGTGGATAAGCCACCCTACCATGTGTAAGTCAAAAGGTGGTTGAGCCAACCTACATGTGTAATTAGTCGAAGGGTGGTGCAATTAGTCAAAAAGTGCCTACAACTCTCGACTTTTGTACTTACATTAGTCTATATATTTGTAAAAATTATACATGAATATGCAGATTTGGAATTCAGCAATTTCTAATTATTGAATTACGAGGAAATGAGAGGCATATGTTTAAATCTGTGTGTCTCGATTGCATAGCGGAGGCTTTATTATATAGATTGACTATAACAATTTCATAAAAATAATTTAACAATGGAGGACTTTTCATCAACCTATTTACAATACTTTTAACACTCCCCCTCAAGTCAAAGCTTACTAAGCTTTAAGTTTGTTACAAATGAATCCTTAAAAAATGAAAAAATAATCACCAATGTAATTTGGGAGAAGACTGAGGTCATGTCCTAAATGCATCCATGTTGAGTTGATGAATGAACAATGAATAACGGAGCTTGGTTGCATTTGGGACAGAGACTAATGAGGCAGGTTGCATTTGGGATAGTGGCCAACAATGCCATGTTTTATCTGGGACAATGACCAACAAGGCTAGGTTGCATCTAGGACAATAAATTAGGGTGAGGCTGCATTTGGGACATTATCTGAGACATACACTGACGGGATCAGGGTACAACTTGGACAAGTTCGATGGGTTCAGGTTGCAATTACATTGGACATCATTTGAGCCCTTTTTTTCCTATATCCTCATGACCTTCATCACATTTAAAAGTGAGAATGTATATTGTATTCAATCATATATTGAACTGTACAAAAGTCCTCTATGTAAAGAGATTAAATGACCTAATGGGCCAAGCCCAAATAACCTGCTAGAATAACAGAATAATAAAAATACAATATTATTTAATACAATATTATTTCTAAGACTCCCCCTCAAGTTGGTGCGTATATATCATAAGCTCCCAGCTTGTTAATATATGATCTATTCGGGGACCTCTAAGAGCCCTGACGAAAACATCTGTAAGTTGATCATTGGAATTGACAAATGCTGTCTCGATCTCTCCTAACTGAATTTTCTCTCTAACAAAGTGATAGTCAATTTCTATATGTTTGGTCCTCTCTTGAAAGACTGGATTAGAGGATATATGCAATGCTTCTTGGTTGTCACAGATGAGCTTCATGGGCTGCTGTTCACAGAGATGTAGTTCCTTAAGCAATTGTTTTAGCTAGATGAGCTCACAGGTTGCATTTTCCATTGCCTGATATTCTGCCTCTGCACTTGACCTAACGACCACAATTTGCTTCTTACTCTTCCAAGAGATCAAGTTTCCTCCGAGGAGAACACAATACCCAGAGGTGGATCGTCTGTCTGAAGGAGAACCTGCCCAGTCAGCATCTGAATAGCTAGACACCTTTGCATTCCCTTTATTTGTGTATAATAAACCTCTTCCTGATGCTCTTTTGATATCTAGAAGAATCCTGATAATTGCATCCCAATGGGAGTCACAAGGAGAGTCGAGGAATTGACTTGCCACACTAACTGCAAAAGAGATGTTTGGTCTTGTCACAGTAAGATAGTTCAATTTTCCAACTAGTCGGCGATAACAACCGGGGTCTGCCAATGGCTCCTCCCTGTCCAGGTAACAGCTTAACATTAGGATCCATAGGTGTATCAATAGGTTTACATTCCAACATACCAGTCTCATCTAGGATATCCAGTGCATACTTCGTCTGACAAATGGAAATGCCCTGCCTAGACTGTGCCACTTCGATCCCTAAGAAATATCGAATTCTGCCAAGATCTTTGGTCTGAAACTGATTGAATAAGTATTTCTTTAACTGATCAATCCCAACTTGATCGCTTCCAGTAATAATAATGTCATCAACATAGACCAGAAGATAGATGCACTGGCTAGAAGAGCTATGTCTATAGAAGACAGAATGATCGACTTTACTTCTGGTTAAGCCAAAGGATTGAACAGCAAAACTAAAGCGACTAAACTAGGCCTGAGGGGACCGCTTCAAGCCATATAAAGATTTACGAAGCTTACATACCATTCCAGAATTCTCCCCCTGAGCAACAAAACCTGGTGGTTGCTCTATATATACTTCCTCTAAAAAACCATATAAGAAAGCATTTTTAATATCAAGTTGTAGAAGGGGCCATTGATGAATGGCAGCAAGTGTAAGAAACAGACGAACAGAGGCCATCTTGGCAACAGGAGAAAAAGTATCCCCATAGTCAAGACTAAATATCTGAGTGTATCCCTTGGCCACTAAACGAGCTTTGAGGCGATCAACAGTGCCATCAGGACCAACTATGACTGTGAATACCTATCGATAACCAACAACTGACTTTCTGGGAGGAGCACAAACAAGATCCCATGTGCCATTGCAGTGAAGTGTTTGCATTTCATCAATGAGCGTCTGACGCCAACCCGGATGAGACAGTGCTTCACCTATGGTTTTAGGAATAGAAACAGACGAAATACTAGAAATAAAAGTAAAATGCGGTGAAGAAAGTCTATCATAACTCAAGAAACTGTAAAGTGGATGAGGTTGCGGGTGGATCGAATACCTTTGCGAAGGGCAATGGGAATAATCTCTGATGGAGAATCCGGGGTCTGTCTTATGTGGCCAGATCTGTTAGTATCTAAACAGGCTTAAAAACATGGGACCCAGGTGGAAGCTTTCTCACTTTAACTGTACTCTTACTTCACCTTGAGGACAAGGTGAATTTTGAAAGGGGGGTATTGATGGCCCTACAATAAGATATCCAAGCCCATTAGTTATCTTTAGTTAAGATTAATATATGTAGATGCTTAGCTGTGATTTGTGGGTATTTGGTAAAAAGGGGATCTGGTGAAGGATCTCTTGGAGCCTAGGGTTTTGGCTTTGAGGGTGAGTTGAGATCTTTTTGGTGCTTCTTTTATATTCTATTGTTATTCCTTTTGTATTTCTTTGTTATTTCCTTGTTATGTTTAATGGATATTCTTCTTGTTATTCTGGGTTCCATCAGTTGGCCACAGACAGATTTCACCAATCAAAGAACGTCTTTCGCAGCCTTTGAATCTCCGAAACTGCCATTACCATGCCCTAGAGAAAGCAATCCTCGTGGATCATATGGGTAATTTGGATACTATTAGGACCCATTTGGAAGATATGGGACTTGGAGTCCCTCATTGGTTGTACGGACTACTAATTGGAATTAATAAGGTCTTGGGCACTCCTATCCTTTGAGCTAGATTTTGAGGTGGTGCATCCCAAGGTTCTTATCAATTGGTATCGGAGTCTTCCACTATGTCTCCCTGTTGCAATCAAGCAGCACGGGTGGTGACGCTGGCATTGCAATGTTTGTCCAAGGCTAGAAAAGTCTAGCGCAAAGTAGGCTGCGGAGCGTGGTGGAATGTTATGATCTAATTGCAAGGTATGACACTTGAGTCCCACATTGTTTATATGGGTGACTAATGTGGGGTTTATATGGACTTTTGGCTTCCTACCTCTTGGGCTAGCTTTTGGGGTGAGGCTCTCCCAAAGTTTGTATAAGATACATATCATGTGGATAGTGAAAACAATTCTCTTCCATCTAATTACGCACATGGATATTGACCAAAGCCTAGTGTTGTTTGATACTGCGGGATAGAAATTGAGCCTGACAATGGCAAAAATATTGTTCAAGTTGATGCTAGAGCTTGTTGAGAGTTAGAATTTGGTTGAACTTCCTTGTAAGCAGTGTGTTCTATTTCCACATCCCTCTAACCAAACCCATCCACAGTAGAATTACTCGTTAATAGTTGATCAAGTTTATTACATTTGTCCTCTGAAACAAGAAATTCTGGTTCTGGAGGTATTATATCAATCACTTTACGTCCATCTGATGCATCCACTACAGTTATCTCATAACCCCCCTTTCTCTTTCCTTATGATTTTGTTTACTATACATGTTGCCGTAGCGTTATAAACATTATTGTTGCTCTTGCTCCCTTCGGGATTAGTTTGACCCCTCCCCATGTTACTGTGTATGTATATAGGATATTTTAAGTAGTGAACATCTCTATTCATAGTAGGATTTAGGAAAAGAATAGTGTAAAGAACCAATTCAACCCAAAAGCTTAAGCTTTTGGGTGAGGCTACATTAATGGTTTTATATATCTCAACACGCCCCCTCACACGAGAGCCCACTGGGCTTGAAGGGTGGACAACATACAAGCCCACCTACATATGAAAATTCCACTACAAAGAAAGTGGGAGGCGGTGAGATTTCGAACGCGGGACACGAGGCTCTAATACTATGTAAAGAACCAATTCAACCCAAAAGCTTAAGCTTTTGGGTGAGGCTACATTAATGGTTTTATATATATCAACAAATAGGAAATGTGATTTTACTATATTTCTAACCAGGAAGAGGGCCTACAACAAGAATATTTTCTTTGTGGGACGATAGCTTTGAAAAGACAGATTACCTATCTTTTCTTTCATCTTAGGCGAAATACGATAAGGAGGGGCCAATCCTAAACCAATAGTGCATTTATGAGCGTTAATCGACAATGCTTGTCAAAACAAGCTTTTTGAGCCATCAACAAGCCGTCAATCTCAGTGATGGTGCAAGGTTACGTGGGACTGGTAAAGAGATTAGAAAGCTTCTTAATACTGAGGTAAACCTTCAGGGATGACATCGAGTTGGTATATGGTGCTGACCTGATCACCAATCGAGATTAACAAGTCCACAATTGACATGATTTGAAAGAATATTCAGAGATTGTGAGACCTTCATTTATTGTGTTTCTTAGGTTTGATTGTAGATGTCAAGCCTTTGGGTGCTTGTGAGACTGGAAGAAAGTGTGGATATTGTCCAAAACGTGGCTCGAGTGAATGCAACCAACCACTTTGCTACGGTTGGCCTCGAAAAGTGTCGATCATAACCATGTTAGGATCATATGATCCTGTTGCTCCCACTGAAGATATGTACCATTTATTCTTCCAAGTTTGTGATCTTCCTATATTGGAAATATTAATGGAATTTCTGAATTTTCCACTAAATGTTGAAATCTATAAGCCTTGATGATGGCTTCAACTTTTGAATTCATGTGAAGATGATTCTTCTTGTCAAGACGCACTAAGATGGCATGGGAGAATTTGACAGAATCAGAGGATTGCTCTGCAGGATCTGAGGTGTAAGACATGGTTTAGGATCATCAATGAAAGGATCTGGATAGTATGATAGAAGTTATACGTATTAGAGTAAAAGTAGAATAGCCTTGTCATCTAGCTTTCTAGCTTTGTTCCTACTGTCGGTATGATGTATCGTGTTGTATATGGTTACTTCTCTCACTTTCTATTATGGTTTGTTAGAATTAAATAGCTTCTCAGTTGGTATTAGTTAGATATTGACTCATATTTGAGTCAGCACCTGGTTTTATAAATAGAACCTGATGTATTCACTCATCTATCTTTTCCATTCATCGAAGATTCAGATCAATACAATGCCTCTCCTCTCAATTGTATTTGCTCTCCCTTTCTATCTCTCTTTCCCTGAACACAAATATGGTATTAGAGCCCTCAATTTGAGGTCCAGAACCATTCCTTGTTTTTCCATGGCTTCAGCAATGTCTTCTGAAAATAATCGGAGTAGTTCATCCATGGAGAACAAGGCTCCATCATTGTTCAACTATCAGATTTCAGTCAATTATTTGTTTTGGAACCAGATCATGGAACCAATAATAACTTCTCATCAAATTCCAACGGTTTCTTGTTAACCTTAAGATTCTATTGAAGTTTCTGTTAGAGAAGGGTCGCACGAATGAAGAAGTCAATTATGAGTACGTTGACTGGTTAACTCTAGATCAAATGCTTCTCAAGCGTGATAAGCTTGGCGCATATGGCTTATACGCTCCAGCTAGAGGGGGAGTGTTAGAATATTATAATTAGAATATAATAATATCTTACTAGGATATGGCCATATTTGATTAGGATTAGGATAACATAAATCAATTGTTATTGATTCTCTCATCAATATATGTATAGTGTGTAGTCTGATTACTTACAACAGTTTCCACTAAAATCTCAGATTTCTCTGTTTTATTTCTCTTTTTAACATTTCTTTTAATTTCATAATTTCATTCAGGTGTTCTGTGTAATTGGAGATATTTCTTTACTGCATGATACAAACGGTCTGACAATTTTGAACCAGCGGTAGGAAATTATCTACCAAACTTTCATTTGTATTATATTTGTTAACGCGTTCTGTTGGAAACGTGAATTGTTAGGTATCTAGATTCATTGTATATATAGTAGTCGAGCGAACTATGTAATTGTTTTAATTAGGGTGAGTTGGATATATGCATTTATTACTTTTACTTTATTTTCAGTTTCCTTCATGCATGTGGTTTACTCCTAATTATCTTTTTCTTTCTTAACACATTCCTCCTCTTGCAACCAAAAAAATAAAGAAAATCTTATTTTTCTAGTGCAGGTTCAATGTAATTTTTTAAGTATCCAGCGTTTGCATAATGTTATGAAAAGTTATCTTCAGATATAAACTTAGTTTCTGATTTTATTTTAATTTTTGTTACAAGATTACTTATTATCTCTTAGTGTAGTTATTGTTGCATAAACGATAAACCTGTACTTTATCATTGCTACTTTCACTTACATGATTCATAGCTAATATTCTTAAAATATATCAACTTTCAGGAAATTGCGGAAACCAATGACGATTCTTGTGGTAAATAATCATGGAGGTGCAATTTTCAGTCTTCTTCCTTTGGCAGATAAAGTTGAACCCAATATACTGCATAAATATTTCTACACCTCTCATAACATTTCAATCCGTGAGTTATGCATGGCACATGGGTACGGATATAAATATTTGACAGGAATTATGAGAAAAATGCTTTTATGTTACTTGATCATTCTATTTTTCTTTATGCTATTTCCTTGGCTTTGTCTGCTGGCTTATTGTTAGAGAAGCATATAAACACTTGAATATAAAATAATATGTTGTGTATTGATCTAATTCAGAGAGTTACAATATATAGAGACTCTAATGGGCTTATATGAAAGGCCCAGACCTAATACAATCAGAATAATTACAGACTCTAATCATATCTAATCATATCTAATATATTCTAACACTCCCCCTCAAGCTGGTGCGTATATATTGTGAGTACCAAGCTTGTTACAAATGTATTGAACCCGAGGACCTCTAAGAGCTTTAGTGAAGACATCCGCTAGTTGATCAGAGGAGTTGACGAAAGCAGTCTTGATTTCTCCTGATTGAATCTTTTCTCGAATGAAATGACAATCAATCTCTATATGTTTGGTCCCTTTCATGAAAGACATGATTAGAGGATATATGTAGCGCAGCTTGATTATCACAAATAAGTGTCATGGGTTGTTTCTGTTCACAAAGATGAAGCTCCTGAATCAACTGCTTTAACCAGATTAACTCACAGGTAGTATTTGCCATTGCACGATACTCAGCTTCTGCACTAGACTAAGTTCTCCATAGCACATGTAAATTTTTCTAAATCATCATTCAACCTTTTAACCTCTTCCTTAAACTTTTCACATGTAGTGTGATACAATCCCATTGCAGGTTTATCAAAGGACCAAGCATAGGAAGAGTTGGGCCCTCAAGGATCAGGAAAGCCCAATAGGAATTACACAGCTGGTTGGTCATTCGGTGCTGGGTGCAAACCAGGTGGCACAATTTGACAATCATATCCCTCAACAGAATAGCAACGTGGCAAAGGACGCGTGAGAAGGGTCGTTAGTGGAAGAAGCATAAAAGTTGTTGAGGGAGCATGGAAAGGAGGATCTGGAATATTTGCTGCTGGGTCCCTTGTGGGAATTGGGAGAGAGTGGAACCTCTCATATGTGTTCCACAACTATCTTTACTATTTTGCAATTGTTAATTTCCATTGGAATTCTGTATTGTCTTTTATGTTAAACAATTCTGTTCTGTATGTAATGTTGCTGAGAATTATATGAATGAGGAAGGTTTAGTATTATTTCTTTGAGTAAATCCTGTTCTTAGTTTGAATACTGGTTGGTTCTTAACAATTGGTATCAGAGCTCCGATCTAGGAGCTCTGTGGAATGGTCTGGACGAGACAAATGGAACACCGTTTAGACTCGATAGAAGAAGGGTTGCGTAGGGGTTGTGCTCGGCACGAAGAGCTGTGTCTGAGGTTGGATGCAAGCGAAACGAGGCATCAAGAGGTGGTACTCAGAATGGAGGCTAGTGAAAGAGGAGTAGCTGAGATCGTCAGAAGGTTGGATGAGATGGCGAGGGACATACGAATCCGTTCAAGGGAAGGAGAGAACAACGACGAAGAACACGGCACCGATAATAGAGGGGACGGTAACCGAAGAAGAGGAGGAATGAATTTCGCTCAACCAAAGCGGTTGGAGATTCCCATATTTTCCGGCGAGGATGCATTTGGGTGGGTGAGCAAGGTTGAGAGGTACTTCGCGATCAATGAGGTGACTGAGGCAGAAAAGGTGAGCGCAGTAATGGTGGTTTTGGAAGGAGAGGCACTTAATTGGTTCCACTCTCTCCCAATTCCCACAAGGGACCCAGCAGCAAATATTCCAGATCCTCCTTTCCACGCTCCCTCAACAGCTTTTATGCTTCTTCCACTAACGACCCTTCTCACGCGTCCTTTGCCACGTTGCTATTCTGTTGAGGGATATGATTGTCAAATTGTGCCACCTGGTTTGCACCCAGCACCGAATGACCAACCAGCTGTGTAATTCCTATTGGGCTTTCCTGATCCTTGAGGGCCCAACTCTTCCTATGCTTGGTCCTTTGATAAACCTGCAATGGGATTGTATCATAGTGCAAGATGTAGAAGATTAAGATGCATCATTAAATCTAGATAAGCATACAAGACAAGTAGCACTAGCATTAATCAACTGTAAAGTATCGTTCTCATCTTTTAAGTCTTTAAGTTGATTATTTAGAGATGCAACTTTTTTTATTAATTCATCATTACGCTTTTTAATAACCCTCAGTTTCTTAGCATATGACATAGCTTCTTCAAAGAGTTCATTAAAAGCATTTTCCAACTCATCATAAGAAGGATTGTAAGAAGAGCAATTAGAACTTACCTCACTTTCTTCATCCTCTTCTTTTGTCATTAAGCATAGATTAGCTTTCTCCTCACTTGATGAAGAACTTGTGCTAGAGGAATCTTCATCCCAAGCCATATATGCTTTCCTTCCTTTGTTCTTGCCTTTACTTGACCTTTTGTCACTTTTAGGCTTAGATTGAAGTGTAGGGAAATCATTCCTATAGTGACCTTGCTTTCCACATTTAAAGCAAGTAATTTGAGCATTTGATGAGTTGAATCTCCTTTTAATTTTCCTTGGGCAGAAACTCCTTGTTTGCCTTTTAGGAAGTTTTTCTTATTAAAAAACTTGCCAAATTTCTCAATAAAGAGAGCCATTTG
Organism: Gastrolobium bilobum; assembly: GCF_033153095.1. Taxonomy (NCBI): domain Eukaryota; kingdom Viridiplantae; phylum Streptophyta; class Magnoliopsida; order Fabales; family Fabaceae; genus Gastrolobium; species Gastrolobium bilobum. Next base: position 56,062 of record NW_026896144.1, read on the forward strand.
TTCGGGGTCAAGTTCCTCCTCATTAGAATCATCATCTTCTTGCTCCTTGGAGGTGGTAGACTTGAAAGCAATCCCTTTGACCTTCTTCTTGGATTGATCTCTCAATGCATGTCTTTTCATCTCAAATTCATATTCTTGAAGTTTTCCAAAGAGAGTGGCTATTTGCATTGTCTCCAAATCCTTTGATTCATAGATAGCCAATACCTTAGCATCCTACTCCTTGGTCATGCACCTCAAGATTTTTTTGACAAGTTGCTCATCATTGTAATGAATACCGAAATCATTCAACCTTGTAATGATGTGAGTAAAATGTTTTTACAAATCATAAACACTCATCATCAAACATTTCAAAAGTTTCAAATTCTCTAGTTAAGGCATTTTGTTTAGACCTCTTGACTTCATTAGTACCCTCATGTGTGAGTTCTAAAACTTTCCACATCTCTTTAGCAGTTCCACATCTCTTTAACAGTTTTACAAGAGGAAATCCTAAAATACTCATGTAAAGAACCTTGGGATACACCACCCCAAAAGCTAGCTCAGAGGGTGGGAGTGCCCAAGGTCTTATAAACTCCACATTAGTTGCACATACAACCAATGTGGGACTATATATCTCAACACGCCCCTTCACACGAGAGCCCATTGGGCTTGAAGAGTGGACAATGCAACAGTCCCATCCTACCTGTGCTAAGAAATGCCACAAGAGAAAGTGGGGGGCGGCGAGGCTCTGATACCATGTAAAAAACCTTGGGATACACCACCCCAAAAGCTAGTTCAGAGGGTGGGAGTGCCCAAGGTCTTATAAACTCCACATTAGTTGTACATACAACCAATGTGGGACTATATATCTCAACAACTCATCTCTACCTAGAGCATTAGTTATGAGATTCTTAGCTTTAGCATTCCATCGGGTTTCCTTAAGTTCTTGATCATTAAATTCTTTTACCTTTTTAGGAACCCTATTACCATCATCACCCAAATTAGTAGGAAAATCATATCCTTCTTCAACACTAGTCCAAACCCTAAGATCAACCGATTCTAAAAAGATTTGCATTCTTGATTTTCAATAAGGATAATCGTTTCCATTAAAATATGGTGGCCTATTGGTTGATTACCCTCTTGAGGCAAATCATTATTAAAACTAGCCATTATTTATTGTTACACCTCCAAATTTCTAACAATTTTTAAAATAATGAAATTGCCAAAATTCTCATTTTAATATTTTATTTGAATCTAATAAATGTTGCGGAAGCTAATCTAAAACTAATTTGGGGAAATGTTACCGTCGACCTATAATAGGGACAAGTGCAAGGCTCTTTTTACATTCATAATATCACAATAAAATCAAAGACTATGTCTTATACGTAAAATTTAAGATTATCTAAATATCTCTTAGTAGTTATCCTCACAGCCCACTTTTGCAACCTGTTTCACTGAAAGTCTGCTCCTCCGAAGGATCATTGCAGTCAAACAAACACAAACACAAAAGTCAACAAAGTTGGTAATCCTAATCAAAACACAATTTATATAACTCAAATATAATAATCAAATTAAATATATAATTACATAATAATTGAATCAAATATCAACTTCATCATATATATAATATATTCCCATCATAATCACATCAAATATCAACTTCAATATTCATCATATATATTCCCATCATAATCACATCAAATTATCGACTTCAATATATATTCACATCGAATCAAATATTATTCATAATCTTTATTAAGTTCATTTAGTGGATTTAATGGGAAGCGAACCATGGTAGACCCAGGAAACCCGGTTGCCAGCCACGTATAATCAAAATTGGCCATCATCAAAATATCAAATCCTAGTGTGCACACCTCTTTCCAAAGTTGCTACTAGTACCCCGAGAAACCCTGTTGCCAGATACCACTTTGGAAAGAACGGAAACATCATTGTCACATCATGTAATATCAAAGGCATAAAGCCCAAAAGTTGTGTTCATCACTTTAGGAGGTACCATCCCAAAGCTATCCTCCCACTAATTAATTAATCACACACAATTAGAAACATTCAATCATGTCACAATTCTTCGGTAAAATTACAACTAATCTAAGATAATTGAATATTTTAAATTATTTACAATATATTATCGAGAATATTACGTGGTATAGTATGCGTGATTGATGTGGGACTACTACATCACATTTAATTGAGGTAACTGAGGAGAACATTGTTGAGAATGATGTAAATAGAGTAGTTTAGTGAGGGACAAAGTCTCACATCGTGTATTATTCCGTTTCAATTCTTTATATTCAATTATAAGATCGAAAGTGAGATGCACGGATTACATCATATGCCTCTTGTGTTCTTGTTATTCAATAAACATAATTAAAATCAACCTGCTTCTGCAGTTGGTTTCAGCATAGCATCCATCAATCAGAAACGCTTTAATTATATAATGCATTTAATAAGCATCAAACTCGGCATTTTGTTTGAAATTGAACAATTTTCCTAGTGATTTTGATATTCGTAGTCCATGCCCAAGCAATCCTACCTTTTCCTGAGGAAAAAATCAATGTACTTGCAGCATCAAACATTTACATGTGAAGACAAAGGCAGAATTTAAAGAAGCTTTGTGTGTAGGTCAACATGAGCAGATGGATTGTATGGTTGAAATTGAGAGTTCCATTGATGCCAATGCCAATTTTCACAGGTTTATTTACGTGGGGATTATTTAAGATTTTGTTGATTTAATAGATTATCAGCTTTTTACTGACACCTTTGTATCATGACTCAGCATTTTGAAAAAATTCGCTCTGCAAACTGCACAAGACACCATAAGATTCCTCTCAGTGCTTTTTGGTGAAGGCTCTACAAAAGATGAGTTCTGTTTATACAAAATTCGAAAAATAGAGTGTTCAAAATATAGGTGAGTTTTCACATTATACAAAGATTCTCATCTTGTATCTAAAAAAAAAAAAAAAAGATTCTCATTTCCATGGACTCTACTAATTTATTTTGTTGTTTTGACATTATATGTCTTTCTATTTGTTTTTTTTTCCTTGGATCGTGATGGTTCTGTGGCAGAATTGCACTAAGTGGTCCACCAACATCAGCATCTGTTGGTGAGAGTTGTATGAATTTCTATAGAGAAGGATTTATTTTATCTTTAATTCTTGCGGATGGAAGTGTTGGTTTTGGTGAGGTTGGTATCAGTTTGATTTTATGTCATCTTTGATATTCTATTTTACTTTCATATTTTGGTGTATAAGTTATTGAAAGTTGTAAAACAAAAATTCTTCTAGTATTGATTAATTTGATTTACACTAATAAGGGGTATTTATACAAGAGTAAATGAGAGAAAAAAAGAGAGGATAAGAATGACTCAGTAATGAGTCATCAGCCCTATCCTATTGAAACAAATTCAAAATTCAAATTCCTTTAAAACGAAAAAATCAATCACTAATTAATAGGAAATAAAAGCGGAAAGATTCTAATCCTGATTTTGTACACTCCCCCTCAAGTTGGGAGGTAAATGTTGATCATTCCCAACTTGCCAATCAGGTCTTCAAAGGTTTGCTGGTGTAGGCTCTTAGTGAGGATATCCGCAGTCTACTTTTTGGTAGGAATATACATCATACACACACTTCTATCATCTAATTTTTCTTTGATAAAGTGGCGATCAACTTCCACATAATTTGTTCTGTCATGGTGAATTGGATTTTGAGCAATACTGACATCAGCCTTATTATCATAATACACTTTGACAGGTAGAGAAAAAGAGATCTTCAATTTCTCAAGGAGTCTTCTTAACCAATTTCCTTCACAAATATCATGGGTTAGTGCCCGAAATTCTATTTCTGCACTGCTCCGGGCAACAACTGTTTGTTTCTTACTTCTCGACATAGGTACAATATCTTGATGTGGATCTTCGGTCCAATGCAGAGCCAGCCCAATCTGCATCTGTATATATTTCAATCATCCTCGTGTGTCCCCTTTTAAAGAACAATCATCGACTGCTCTTAGGTGTTTTTCCTTAGGAGAATGCATGAATTGACTAACCACGCTAACTGCAAATGCAATATCAGGCCAAATGTGAGATAAGTAGATTAACTTCCCCACCGATCTCTGGTACTGCTCTCTGTCAACTTTTTTCCTATCTTCAATTCCCAATTTAATTTTGGGTTCAATTGGAGTCTCTGCTGGCCTGCACCCATGCATTCCTATTTCTTTTAATAGGTCTAGAATATATTTCTTTTGAGTTAAAGTGTGATCAGTCTGAGCTTGGAGGAATCCTTTTCCCTTAACAACTTTAGTAAACTTCTCAAACCACTCTATAGGGGATTGTTTAAGATCTTAGAGAGACTTCTTCAACTTGCATACTGAACCGTCTCCCTTTTCAAAACCAGGTGGTGGATCCATATAAACTTCTTCATGTAGATTCCCATTCAAGAAGCCATTCTTTACATCTAATTGTTGTAAGGGCCAATCTAGATTGGCAGCAAGTGATAGAAGAACTCAGATAGTGTTAAGCTTGACAACAGGGGAAAATGTCTCTTGATAGCCTATCTCATGCAATGTTGTTGAGATCGAGATCTTACCTAAGATCGGAAGGGTGTAAAAAGATCATAAATCGGTAAGATCGACACGGATCGTAAGATCGTATCTATACAAATAAAATATTAAAATCACGTGAACAATTTTTTTATCCCCTTCCAATCTTAAGTAACATCTCGATCTTAACATAGTGAAAGGTTTCCTAGGATCAGAATTTATGAATTGAATACCAAAATTATTAGAAGATAGAATGAAGGGAATGCATTCATGTGAGCTTATAGTGCTATCCACGTAGTGGAAAATAAAGCATGAAATTCTCATCCACTTATTATTATTCAAAACATGCATTCTTTATTTTTTCTTTGAATTTACAAAAAACATTTATCAAAGAGTAAGTAATGCCCAGAAGAGAAAAGGTAAAGGCAGAAGAAGTGAAGCGAAAGAAAAAAGTGAAGATGCGACCACTGTTACAAAAATAGAAATGGTTGATTATGATTTAGGTTAGGGTCACCATTGCTATAACTCTGTCACAACAGTTTCTGTTGCCACGACCATTCAAGTTTCAACTGTTTTGCGCCATCCCTTTCTGATTCTGTGTTAATTGGCGATATTGTTCGAAGATGATGACCACTCCCAAATCACTTTCCCTATTTTCACTCAACTTCTAGTTTCCAAGTAACATTTGCACATGCTTCATCCTTAATCTTCACCCTGTTGGTTGTCCCTCTCACTCTTCTGTAAATCTGGGTATCTTACCTTGAATCATGAAATCGTACGCTCCTACCGATTTTACGAGCTTAAGCGATGGTCTTGATAAATCAGAGAAGGAAACGATCTTGCATGCGTTTCAGATCGCAGGAGTGGGAAAAATTGTAGGAGCGGTCGATTTTACGATCTTATGTGCAATTTTAATAACATTGATCCCATGAGTCTGAGTGAATTCCTTAGCAAGCAATTTGGCCTTATACTTGTTGATGTTGTTATCCGCATTAAACTTTATTGTGAACACCCACTTGCAAGCTACTGTTTTCTTTCCTCTGGGTAATGCTACAGACTCCCAAGTTCCATTTTTGTTGAGCACATCCATTTCTTCAAAGATTTCATTCCTCCTTTTTGGATCATCAAGTACTTCTTAGATGCTTTTTGGTATTTTTGTACTGTCTAACATAGTGTTAAAAGCACGAAAACCTGGGGACAACTTGTCATATGTGATATGATGAGAAATAGGATGAGCAGTACAAGATCTAGTACCTTTTCAGAGAGCAATAGGCACATCTAGGTCGGCTGTATCAGTGTTGCTAGAACTAAGGCTCGAGTCAGACACCAGGCAGTCTAGAGGCTCCTGAGGTGATTCTCATCTGCTATAAAACTTTCCTTATTTACCAGGAGGATCTCCATTCTCTGGCACAGTAGCTCCCTGTAAAGAATCAATTCAACCCAAAGTTTAAACTGTTAGGTGAGGCTACATTAATGGTTTTATATATCTCAACACGCCCCCTCACACGAGAGCCCACTAGGCTTGAAGGGTAGACAATGCACGGCCCCACCTACCTGTGCGAAGAAAGAAATTCCACTTGAAAGAAAGTGCGGGACGGTGAGGATCGAACCCGGTACACCGAGGCTCTGATACCATGTAAAGAACCAATTCAACCCAAAAGCTTAAGTTGTTAGGTTAGGCTACATTAATGGTTTTATATATCTCAACACTACCCCTATCTTTTGCACAAAGACTTCCCCTGTCTCTAACGGCAAAGGAAAAACAACAGAATCATTTAGTTTCCAAGACTTATCTTCATCTACCCCAATAGACTCCCCCTAAAGAGAAGTCGAAGGAAAAAATGATTTTCTCTCATCAAATGTGACATCCATAAAAACAAAGACTTTACGAAGAGAAGGTGAGTAGCACTTGTAGCCCTTTTGGTTAGGAGGATATCCTATGAAGACACATTTAATAGACTTAGGATTGAGCTTGGACCTTTGATGGGGAGGAACATGTACAAAAGCCACACAACCAAATAACATGGGAGGAAGGGAAGAATGAGCCCGGAAAGAAGGAAAGGTGTGGGTAAGACAAGATAAAGGAGACTGAAAATTTAGGACACGAGAAGGCATCCGATTGATGGGTATGCTGCAGCCAAGACAGCTTCCCCCCACAGATATTTAGGGACATGCATGGTAAACATAGGAGCTCAAGAAACTTCAAGGAGATATCTATTTTTTCTTTTAGCCACCCCATTTTGTTGAGAGGTGTTAGGACAAGAATTTTGATGAAGAATACCATGCTGGGTGAGATAGTCTCCAAGAACATAATTAAAATATTCAGTACCATTGTCAGTTTGAAGAATTTGGATAGGTATTTGGAATTGAGTTTGAACCATAGCATGAAAGTTTTTAAAAGTGGGTGCAGCGTCAGACTTATGCTTTAGAAGGTATACCTAAATACCCTATAGTGATCATGTATGAAAGTTATAAACCAACGAGCACCAGAGATATTTTTTTCACAGGATGGACCCCATATATCATTTTGAATCAAGGTAAATGAAGTAGAATCTTGATGGACTCTAGGAGGATAAGAAACGCGAGAATGTTTAATTGACAAATATCACAAGAAAAAGAACTGGGATTTTTATTAATCAATAAGTTTGGGAACAACTTCTGAAGATAAATAGAATTTGGATATCCTAACCGACGATGCCACGACAAAACATCATTACAATCATCAGACAAACATACCGAGTGGTTCACAAAAATTTTCTCTTCACAAGGATCCTTTTTAAAATAATAGAGCCTTTCTTCCTCTCTAGCACTGCCAATCATCAGCCCCGAGTCTTGCTCCTGAAAAACACAAGGATGGAAAGAAAACTTGGCAACACAATGTAATTCAGAGGCAAGTTTGCTGATAGAGATGAGGTTACAAGTAAGAGAGGGAACATGAAGGACTGAGTTCAAAGTAATGTGTTCAGAAATTTTAATGGACCCCTTTCTAGCAATCAGAGAGAAGCTGTCATCGGCTACTGTTGATAATAAGGAGTATAAGAACAAAACGAGGTTGCATTACCTGTCATATGATCAAAAGCTCCTGAATCAAGAATCCAACTACTATTATTGTCAACATGGAACACTGTACCTTGTTGGGCCACAAAACTGGTGATTTGCAATGCCATACTTTTTTAGATGACGGCGTATTAGGCGCAACAGAAGGGGTAGGTGAAGCCATGAGAGAAGACAAAGTTTACCCAGAAAAGTCGCTAGATAAAAATAAACAGAAAAGTTGCCGAATTTTTTTTCCAACAACGGTGACCGGTTGGGTTCTGCTCAGAATTTGATTCCGGCAAAAAACAGGAACAAGCTTGGGTTTTTTTTTTTCTTTTTTTTGGTGAAGAAAAATGGGGTTTTCGAAAGGAATTTCTAAATTTCTTGAGAACAAATTGTATGAGATTCAATGGACAGTAACTCCGGCGTGAACAATACTTCCGGCGATGAACAGTGTTTGCGGACGTGTGTGGCTGGTACAGAACTTTAAAAAAACATGAAGGGCTTTTGATTTTTAGAGTTGACCTAGGTTTTTTAGGAAGTGGTTGGATAGTGTTTTATGGTACAGGAACATTGTTCATAGCCTTGAGAATGGTTGATCTAGGGGAGGAACGAATCGACTCTTGATACCATATTGAAAGATGTAAAACAAAGTTTTTTCTAGTATTGATTAATTTGATTTACACTGATAGAGGTATTTAACAAGAGTAAATGAGGGGGGGGGGGAATGGATAAGAATGACTCAGCAATGAGTCATCAGCCCTGTCTTATAGAAGCAAATTCAAAATTCAAATTCCTATTAAAGGAAAAAATCATTCACTAATTAATAGAAATAAAAGCGAAAAGATTCTAATCCTGGTTTTCTACATACGTACATAGAGAAATAGTTGTGGGGAAGTGTTACATTTTACAACCATCGCAATGTCTTACATGCATGTGGGTTGTGAAGAATATTAGAGACAAGAAGAGGAACAAAACATTTAATTGTTGCTAAACAAACTAAAGAATGATGATGACCTAGCCATTTGACTTCTACATCTTTCTACTAGGTTTTTAAGCTGTTGAAAAGAACACAAATAATTTACTTCAATTTCGCTGTGAATAAGTTAATTTTTTATTTACCGCTGACAGCAATTTTTTGGGAGACTTACTCACAATGATCGGAGGAGAGTATAGAAAAAGATTTACACAAAAGTTCCATTTAACCACTCACATTGTTCACTCCGTTCAATAGTGATTAATTGTTATCCACTCATGAACTGAATTAACCGAATGACTGGTTAGTGGGTCCTCAATTGTAATTTTTTAGCCCTTGTCAATTTATGTTAAGAACCTTTTTTTTGTAACTTTTTATTTTGTTCTCCAATTCCCTTTTCATTTTCCTGTAAATTCTCTTAACTCTCTAAAACCAACCTGTTCATATATTATTGGCATCAAGCAGATTGCACCTCTCGAGATCCACAAGGAAAGTCTGGTAGATGCAGAGTATCAACTTAGGTTTCTTACTCATGTCATGGAACAGGTTGATTTTAGTTGCTTCCTGTCACTATTGAAGGGCTCATTTTCATATTGGATATGGAATGAATTGGGCATCTTGGTAAGCTGTCTAATCTGCACTTTTTTGACAAGGGCTAGCGATATTATATAAATAAGAAAACTACTTATGGATCTGGACATAACAGCATTAACATTTAGTTGATGGGTTCCTTGACATGGTATAAAGTTATTTTCTAACGAAGGGATCTTGTATGAGGGGTGTGTTTATAGAATACAGATATGAATTGAAAACTTTCCTTAATGTGCTCCGTGACCTTATAGCTTAAACATTAAGGAAACTGCTTCATTGGGAATAACATCAAATTGTTACAAACAGAATTAACATATTGTTGATGTAGTTATTGTCTGTAATGCAGCCATCTTCTATTTTTCCTAGTGTCAGATGTGGTTTGGAAATGGCTATCCTCAATGCCATAGCTGATGCAAAAGGCTCCAACTTGTTGAGCATACTCCATCCCCCAACAAATAAGAACGACAAATGTGAAAGGTCATTAGCAGTTCCAATTTGTGCATTGATTGATTCAAATGGTTCTCCAACTGAAGTAGCTAATGTTGCTGCCACTCTAGTTGAGGAAGGATTTTGTGCAATTAAGCTGAAGGTGAGATAGTCCTCCATTGTTTAGTTTCTGCTGGATATACTTCAGCTTTTTGCTGCATTTTATATATAACAACTGTTAGAGAAGCTAGAAGGTTAATAGGTTACGATGCTAAACAGGTAGCACGTGGGGGTAATCCAATGCAGGATGCAGCAATAATTCAAGAAGTGAGAAAAAAAGTTGGTTGCCAGATTATCATCCGTGCAGATGCAAATCGAAATTGGACTTATGAAGAAGCTATGGAATTCAGCTCTTTGATTAAGGATTGTAACCTGCAGTATATTGAGGTTAACTAAGAAAATTTTACAGTTTTCATAATTCTTAGATTTACAATTCTGTTTACTTTATACTCTCTACTAATTAATTTGTTGGCATGTTTGTGATGCATTAATAACTTGATTAAAATGTCCCCTTTGCAGGAACCTGTTCAGGATGAAGATGATATTCTCATGTTTTGTCAAGAAAGTGGCTTACCTGTTGCCCTGGATGAAACCATAGATAAAATTCAAGAAAATCCCATGGAAAAGCTAGTGAAGTTTACTCATCCTGGAATAGTTGCTGTTGTAAGTAAATAAGAATTTCGTTATGTAGAAAATCAGAATTCAAACATGTTTCCGTTTTTATTTCCTATTAATTAGGATTGATTATGATTGATTAGGATTGATTGTGATTAGGATTGATTAGTCATCACTTAGTCATTCTTAGCGATTCTTTCTTGTATAAATACTCACTCATGTAAATTATTCAAGATCAATATACAGAAACTTCTTTTCAATATGGTATCAAGAGCGGGTTCGTTCCTACCCTAATTCAAATCTGAAATAACCATCCAAACACTTCCATCACCGTCAAACACCTTCTAAACACCTCCTTGAATCTGTCAAACACAGAAACCTAGTCTACTGACCTCCGATCAAGAAAGTGAGGTGACCATTCGACTCAGAAGGATCCAACGAGTCGACCGCCGCTGGACCCATCGCCGTCAACCGCCGCACGCGCCGTCACACGCGCGGCCAGTCTCAGGCGCGTGAGCTCCACGCGCCGCCTTCCCAATGTCTTTTTCCGCCGCGACTTGCACAGACCTTCTCGCCGGCTTCTCCCCTTCCTGTTCCAGAGGTCAGATCAAAAATTTACAAAACTTGATTTTTTCATCAACAGTCAACCCTTCTCTTTCTATTCATGGCTTCCTCAAAACACTCTTCCGCCTCCTCATCTGCCCCAAATTCTCAGTCCTCTGGAGACAACTTAGGTTTGCAGATCACCAATCACCGGTTGAACGGTAAGAATTTTCTGCAATGGTTTCAATCAGTTAAGTTGGTCATCCGGGCAAAGGGTAAGATGGGCTATCTTGAGGGGAAAATTAAGAAACCTACTGAGAATTCTCCTGATTATGACGATTGGGAGATTAATAATTCCTTGGTCATGGCTTGGCTGACTAATTCCATGGAACCACAGATTGGCCAAACCTATCTGTTCTTTGATACTGCCAAGGAAATTTGGGATGTTGTTCAACAAAATTACTCCGATCTGGAGAATACCTCTCAAGTTTTTGAACTGAGAAATAAGTTGAGAGACTTTCGTCAAAGGGGTATGACTGTTACTGAATATTTTACTGCACTAACGAATTTATGGCAGGAATTGGATCTTTATTATGCATCTGATCTTAAGGGATTGGAAGCTAATACCCAATTTAAAAAACACTTGGAGAAGGAAAGACTGCATGATTTCCTTGCCGGACTCAACCGAGATCTTGATGAGGTTCGTGGTCGAATATTGGGGCAGCGACCGTTACCTTCACTTGCTGACGCCTTTGCTGAAGTTCGTAGAGAAGCCAGTAGACGGAGAGTTATGCTGGGAGAAAAGGAGTCTCTTGATAAGTCTGATGATATGTCTGCATTAGCTGCCAACCGTACCATTGACCGTTCCTCCGGAGAATCAAAACGGGATGGTCGTCCATGGTGCACCCACTGCAATAAAATTGGTCATACCCGTGAGAAATGTTGGGAATCCACGGGAAACCTGCAAATTGGAAGCCCAAAGGACAAAATAAAGGTCGTGCATATCAGGTCTCTACTGATGACAAGGTTGATGAGCCTCATGAATCCTCTGATGGTGTCTTTCTTAGCAAGACTCAGTTTGAACAACTTCAGAGACTTTTGACTCAACCTCCTAAGGCCACTAGTCATGTGGTCCAGCAAGGTACAGCTTTCCATGTTGATAGTCAAAATCATTGGATCCTTGATTTTGGAGCCTCTGATCATATGACAGGTAATCTTGGCTTGTTTTGTTCATACACTCCATATTCTAAATCTTCTCGGGTCAAGATCGCCGATGGCAGTTTTTCCCAGATTGCAGGACACGGAACCATTAAACTTTCTGAGCTGATTACTTTGACATCAGTTCTTTATGTTCCTTCTCTGACTTGTAATCTCATTTCCATTAGCAAGCTAACCTCTCAGTTGCATTGCTTTGCTAAATTCTTTCCACATGGTTGTGTTTTTCAGGAACAGGACTCGGAGAGGATGATTGGCAGTGCTAGAGAGGATGGTGGACTTTACTACTTTGAGGAGGATGTGACTCATGAAGCTGTTTTCGTAGAAAAAAACTCTATGTTTCCTTTGGATTCATGTAATGATGTTATGCTGTGGCATCGTAGGCTAGGCCATCCAAATTTTATTTTTCTTCAGAAGTTGTTGCCAAACTTATTTATTAATAAAAGTCCAAGTTTGTTTTCTTGTGATATTTGTCAACTTGCTAAGCATACTCGTGCTCATTATCCTTCAAAAGTTCACCATGACTCTTCCCCATTTTCCTTAATTCATAGTGACATATGGGGTCCAGCCCGTGTTAAAAATATTTCAGGTACTCGATGGTTCATTACCTTCATTGATGATCATTCTCGAGTCTGTTGGGTGTATCTTCTAAAGGATAAGTCCGATGCTGTATCCGTGTTTAAAGAATTTCATGCCATGGTTCAAACCCAATTCCAAGTTGTTATACAAATTCTTCGTACAGATAATGGCAAAGAGTATTTTAACTCTATTCTTGAAGAATATCTTTCCCAACATGGCATCCTTCACCAAAGCTCATGTCCTGACACACCCCAACAAAACGGAGTTGCAGAAAGAAAAAAGCAACATCTCCTTGAAGTTGCTCGGGCTCTTATGTTTACCACGAGTGTTCCTAAATATCTTTGGGGAGAGGCAGTTCTCACTGCCTCGTATCTGATAAATCGAATGCCATCTCGCATTCTGAAATTTCAGTCTCCTCTTTCTAGTCTTGTTCGTATCTTCCCTTCCTTCCGAGGTGTCTCCTCCTTACCTCTCAAGTTATTTGGTTGCGTTGTATTTGTCCATATTCCCTCCCATCAACGGTCTAAGCTTGATCCTAAGTCTCTTTAGTGTGTCTTTATTGGTTATTCTCCTACTCAACGTGGCTATAAGTGTTATTCACCCTCTCTTCGTAAGTCCTTTGTCTCTATGGATGTCACTTTTTCTGAGAATGACCCTTTCTTCCCCTCGACTTCTCTTCAGGGGGAGTCTATAGGAGTAGATGAAGATCAGTCATAGGAACCTACTGATGCCACGGTATTACCTCTACTTTTGGAAACAGGGGGAGCTACAGAATCCTCACCATCAGGAGCCTCCTCAAAATGGGGACAAGTTTATAGCAGGCGAAAGCCTCCTCAAAGTGTGAATAACCCAAAGCCTCTACACTGCCAGGATTCTGAACCATGTTCTAGTTCCAGCACCCCAATACTTGAGTATCATGGTGAAAATGATCTACACTTGCCCATTGCTCTCAGAAAAGGTACTCGATCTTGTACTACTCATCCTATTTCTAATCATATTTCATATGGAAAGTTGTTCCCAGGGTTTCGTGCTTTCAATACTATGTTGGATAGTACAAAGATACCGAGAAATATACATGAGGCTCTCAATGATCAAAAATGGAGGGATGCTGTCTTTGAAGAAATGAATGCTTTAGAAAGAAATGGAACTTGGGAGATAGTGACCCTACCCAAAGGAAAACAGGCAGTAGGATGCAAATGGGTGTTTACAATAAAATTCAATGCGGATAATAGTATCAACAGATACAAGGTAAGATTGGTTGCAAAGGGTTTCACTTAGACTCATGGGATAGATTATCATGAGACTTTTGCTCCGGTTGCTAAAGTCAATACCATCCCAGTTCTCTTATCTCTTGCTGCCAATCTAGATTGGCCTCTGCAACAGTTAGATGTGAAGAATGCATTCCTAAATGGTGACTTACATGAAGAAGTCTATATGGATCCTCCACCTGGTTTTGAAAAGGGAAATGGATCAGTGTGTAAACTAAAAAAGTCTCTATATGGATTGAAACAGTCTCCCAGAGAATGGTTCGACACATTCACACAAGCAGTCAAAAGAAGAGGCTTCATTCAAGCACAGACTGATCATACTCTCTTCCACAAATACTCTAAGGATGGTAAAATTGCTATTCTTATTGTATATGTAGATGATATAATTCTTGCAGGTGATGATATTGAGGAATTGAACACCTTGAAGAAATTTCTAGCAGCTCAATTTGAACTCAAAGACCTTGGCACTCTCAAATATTTCCTTGGTATGGAAGTTGCTAGGAGCAAAACAGGCATCACTCTAACACCAAAGAAATATGTTCTAGATCTTTTGTTGGAAACAGGAATGTTAGGGTGTAAACCTGCTGAGACACCTGTGGAACCTAATACCAAGTTAGGTATTGAAGATGGGAATGAGGTGGATAAAAAACAATATCAGCGATTGGTTGGTAAACTAATCTACTTATCTCATACGCGTCCTGACATTGCCTTTGCGGTGAGTATGATTAGTCAATTCATGCACTCACCCAAGGAGAAGCATCTTAGTGCAGTCTATAGGGTGCTTAGATACCTCAAGAATACTCCAGGAAGAGGATTATTCTTTAAAAAGGGGTATAAAAGAACAATTGAAATCTACACTGATGCAGATTGGGCAGGCTCATCAGTAGACAGGAGATCTACCTCAGGCTATTGCACCTATGTGTGGGGAAATCTTGTTACTTGGAGAAGCAAAAAGCAAACAGTGGTTGCAAGAAGTAGTGCTGAAGCAGAATTTCGAGCTTTAGCTCATGGAGTTTGTGAAGGAATCTGGTTGAGAAGACTTCTTCAAGATGAAGATTTCATATTCCCTACCAATAAAACTATATTGTGACAACAAGGCAGCTGTTAGCATTGCTCAAAATCCTGTGCATCATGATCGAATAAAGCACGTGGAAGTTGATCGTCACTTCATCAAAGAAAAATTAGATGATGGAAGTGTGCGTTTGATATATGTTCCAACTAAAGAGCAAACGGCATATATCCTTACCAAGGACCTACACCGTCCAGCATTCGAAGACTTGATTGACAAGTTGGGAATGATCAATATTTACCTCCCAACTTGAGGGGGAGTGTAGAAAATCAGAATTCAAACATGTTTCCGTTTTTATTTCCTATTAATTAGGATTGATTATGATTGATTAGGATTGATTGTGATTAGGATTGATTAGTCATCGCTTAGTCATTCTTAGCGATTCTTTCTTGTATAAATACTCACTCATGTAAATTATTCAAGATCAATATACAGAAACTTCTTTTCAATACGTTAAGATATTAAGTAGCAGGGTAGCCTTAATTCATTTGGGTACTGGTATTATGTTTATTTCCTTAAGAAATGAAAACTGAACTGTTAGATTATTAAACTGCAATTTTGTTTTTCTGTAAAATTGAGACAATATTTGCCTACTCTTAGGGCTATTTATTCCGGAGTCAGCAAGACTGTAGATTCATAGGATAAATTATCCAAATAGTTCTTTTGCAGTATCGGTATTCTGTACCTTTTTATGCATGCTATAGGAAGAGCACAAACTAGAAAAAATAAATAAATTGTTATTGAGCTCTAGTGGAACTGCATTAAGTGCTGATATTATACTGGCTGATGTGGAGATGTGAACACGTTTGCTTTTTATGGCTATGTTCCAGCATTCTGACTCTGATTGGATCAATCTCTTGATTAAATGAAACAGAATCATCTTTTATGATTCCCTATCAAAACTGCACAATATTCAAAATTCAAAAAAAATAAGCTGATTGCCTTGTCTATATAAAATACTAATTCTTTATCTTATTCAGAATTTTATATCTACTGTTAGGTTATCAAGCCAAGTGTTGTTGGTGGATTTGAGAATGCCGCATTAATTGCACAATGGGCACACCAGTTGGGGAAGATGGCTGTTGTCAGTGCTGCATTTGAAAGCAGTCTGAGTCTCTCTGCATATACTCAGTTTTCTAGTTATCTTGAAATACTGAGTTTAGGTACATTCAAAGTGTTAGATGATAAGGCAGCACCGTCTGTAGCTCATGGCCTAGGGACCTATCGTTGGCTTAAGGAAGATGTGACACCTTATCCTCTTTTGATTGGTCGTAATCCACATAGTGGTTTTGTTGAAGCATCTGTGGCAAATGCTAGTCAGTTGCTACATGATTTTCAAGTCAACCAGAATGTCATCTGTAATATCACTACTGAGCAGCAAGTTCGTCGGTACCAATTGAAAGTAGAACTTACCAATTTGTCTTGTTCTTTTGAAGTTCACGAGACTGGCCTAAAATCAACGGTGAGTAAAGAAGTGTCCATACATATTAATAATAGTTTTAATTATTGCTTAAAATTTAACAAATTTGTTTTGATTACTGATCTATATTTTGGTTCAATATCCTTTAATATTCACTTATTAATTTAGATGCAAAATTTTAGGATGGTAACATAAATATCTATATTATTTTCTTACAGTGTATACAACATAATAAATAAGAGAATAAAGTCAACCAGAAATTATCATGGCTTATGTCTTTATATTCCTAATTTGTTTCAAGATCATATAGTTATTGTTGTAAATATAGAGTGTAAAGAACCAATTCAACTCAAAAACTTAAGCTGTTAAGTGAAGGCCTATCAATGGTTTATATACTTCTCTAATATGTCCCCTCACACGAGAGCCCACTGGGCATGAAGGATGGATAATGCACAGGTCCACCTACCTGTGCTAAGAAATTCCACAAGAGAAAGTGGAGGCGGTGAGAATCGAACCTGTGACACTTTAGGCTCTGACACCATGTAAAGAACCAATTCTTGGGTGAGGGTCTTTTTAATGGTTTATATTATACTCTAACACGCTTTCTCACACGAAGCCCACAGGGCATTAAGGGTGGACAATGCACAAGCCCACCTACCTGTACTAAGAAATTCCACAAGAGAAAGTGGGGGGAGGTGAGGATCGAACCCGTGACACTGAAGTTCTGATACCATGTAAAGAACTAATTCAACCTAAAAGTTTAAGCTGTTAGGTGAGGGCCTCTTTAATGGTTTATGTAAAGAACCAATTCAACCCAAAAGCTTAAGCTATTGGGTGAGGCTATATTAATGGTTTTATATATCTCAACACGCCCCTTCACACGAGAGCCCACTGGGCTTGAAGGGTGGACAATGCACAGGCCCACCTACCTGTGCTAACAAAGAAATTCCACTTGAAAAAAAGTGGGGGGCCGCGAGGATCGAACCCAGGACACGAGGTTCTGATACCATGTAAAGAACCAATTCAACCCAAAAGCTTAAGTTATTGGGTGAGGCTATATTAATGGTTTTATATATCTCAACAGTTTATATTATACTCTAACATGCTCTCTCACAAGAGAGCCCATTGGGCTTGAAAGGTGGATGCCCAGCCTACCTGTGCTAAGAAATTCTACAAAGAAAATGGGAGGCAGCAAGGATCCAACCCGGGATACCGAGGCTCTGATACCCTGTAAAGAACCAATTCAACCCAAAAGCTTAAGCTGGTAGGTGAAGCTACATTAATGGTTTTATACATCTCTAACACGCCCCTTACACGAGAGCCCATTGGGCATGAAGGGTGAATAATACACAGGCCCACCTACCTATGCTAAGAAAATTCTATAAGAGAAAGTGGGGGCGGTGAGGATCAAACCCGTGACATCGATGTTCTGATACCACTGACAAGCGGGTCCAGGGGAAGCTCGTGGCGGGGGACCACCACCAATGGGCTAAGCTACACCAACCGTAGCAAGTGGATCCGACACCTTGTCTCAACTCAAAACCTTAAGGCGTTGAGTTCATGGGTCCATCCACCAACAAGAAAGGATACAAATGTTACCATCTTCCAAGTCATAAATTCTTTGTCTTTATGGATGTTAGCTTTCATGAATCTGAGTCCTACTTTACAACCCCTCAGCTTCAGGGGGAGAACAGTATAGAAGCTTCATCCATTTTCATTGAGTCTGAGTCTCCCTTCCTGTTACCTACATCTCTTACCCAAGTTGAGAAGGAAGACTTCGTCGCTGAGACTGAAAATTCTTCTTATTCCTCATGTGACATGCCTCCTATTGATCAACAAAGAGTACGCAAAGCTGGGACACCCGAACTAGTGTATCAAAGGAAGAAACAACTCACACTGCTCCATCAGCAACTGCAATCGCCTGAACCGCCGGTAAGGACTGAATACACTACTTCTTTTATTCCTGAGCCAGATATTAATTCTGGTGATTTACCCATTGTTGTGAGGAAAGGGAAAAGGTCTTGTACCCAACACCCTATTTCTCATTTTGTCTCCTCTAAGAATCTCTCTATGCAGCATAGAAGTTTTATTACAACACTTGACTCCATTTCAATCCCGAAATCAGTACATGAAGCGTTAAAGGATGATAATTGGGTTCAAGCCATGCATGACGGGATGAATGCGTTGGAGAAGAATAATACATGGGAAGCTGTTGACAGGCCAAATGGAAAAAGGGCAGTAGGGTGCAGATGGGTGTATACTCCGAAGTATAATTCTGATGGGGCTCTTGAGAGGTATAAAGCTCGACTGGTAGCCAAGGGGTACACACAGACCTATGGTATTGATTACGAAGAAACATTTGCTCCAGTGGCCAAAATGGACGAGTTTTATTGTCTCTTGCTACTCATTTTAATTGGGACTTGAAACAATTTGATGTGAAAAATGTCTTCCTCAATGGGGAATTAGAAGAAGAGGTTTACATGGAGATCCCACTAGGATTCAACTCTACAGATGGAGATAATAAAGTTTGCAGATTGAAGAAGGCGTTGTATGGCTTGAAGCAATCCCCGCGTGCTTGGTTTGGAAGATTTACCAAAGTTATGCTTTCATTGGGATACAAGCAAAGTCAAGGAGATCATACACTCTTCTTTAAACATTCTCAAGAAAGTAAGACCACTATCCTTCTAGTTTATGTTGATGATATGATTATAACAGAGGATGATATATGTGAGAAAAATGATCTGGAAAAAAGACTTAATGCTGAATTTGAAGTTAAAGATCTTGGAAACCTGAGATATTTTCTTGGGATAGAAGTTGCTCATTCTAAACAAGGTATTTTTATTTGTCAACGGAAGTATGTTCTTGACCTCCTTAAAGAAGTAGGAAAACTCAGGTGTAAACCCTCCAGTACTCCGATTGAGCATAATCACAGACTAGGTAGTGAAAATGGGAGACCTCCAGTTGACAAAGGACAGTATCAACGAATAGTGAGAAAATTGATATATCTAGCTCATACTAAACCTGATCTAGCTTATGCAGTTAGTATTGTGATAAGGCCCAATTACGTAAAGCCCAAATGAGCAAGGTGTATGTGAGAGATAAAAATAGGAAACGCTGGGATGCATCCACTAAAGCTGTTAGTGATGAGTCAGCCATGATCGAAACCATGGAAACGGAGAAAGGAGAAGGAACGGTTCTGAGGGTTCTCATGGGAGCCATAGGGGAACAGATTACGGTGATTCAAAGGTCAGGAAGTTGGACATCCCCATTTTCTCAGGGGAAAACGCTTATATGTGGTTGAGTAAGGTGGAAAGATATTTTCAGGTGAAGGGAGCTTGGTTGAGTGGGCTGAAGTCGAGTATCAGAGAAGAAGTGTTAATGAATCCTGGTTTGCGTTTGTCAATGATGATGAAGCTTGCACAAAAAATTGACTGAAGAAGGAGTTGGTTATTTTGGGCCTAAAAATAATTACGGGCCCAACAGGATAAGTGGAGGAATTCAGCGTTTTGGGTCGGGTCGGATTACCTCTAGTGTAAATAACACTTCGGGTATGGTTAAGCTCAACAATTCTGAAATGCCCAAATCGAATACCCTAAATCAGGGAACCGCGACAGCTGCCCAAACGAGTGCAGTGACGAATCGAAGGGAGGAAAGTCAGGGGAGTAATTTTCGTCGATATTCGCAGGCTGAGAAGCAAGAACGACGGCGAAAGGGGTTGTGTTTCCATTGTGACGAGAAATGGAACTTTGAACACAGATGCGCAGGTAAACAACTGCACCTTCTTGTTATTGATGAAGACGATGAGGATGGAAGAGAAGTTGTTGAAGCAAAAGCTGTGGCAGTGATTGAACAAGATCATAATGACGAAGATCTTGCCATGCAGCTGTCCTTGCATAGTATGATGGGTCTAACTTCGAATCATTCCATGAAGGTATGGGGAGTAGTAAAAGGAGAAAGGGTGGTGGTATTAATCGACTGTGGGGCTTCTTGCAACTTTGTGAAGGCTGAGTTGGCACAGAAATTGGGTTTGTCTGTAGAACAAACTCCGTTGTATAAGGTTGTAGTTGGAGACGGACATAAGGTTGAATGTAAGGGGGTATGCAGGCAGGTGAAAATTGAGGTTCAGAATCAAGAAATAATCCAGGATTTGTACTTATTTGAGTTAGGTGGTGCAGATATTGTGCTTGGTTTAGAGTGGTTGCAGGAATTGGGGGAAATTCAAGCTAATTTCCGGGAGATGACGCTACGATATGGCAAGCAAGGCAAGGAAGCTTTTCTGGTGGAGGATTCTGGGTTGTCCAGAACCATTTCTTCATTCAAAGCAATGTCCAAGGAGGCGTTGATGGATGGCCAAGGTTATTATGTCGAAAGAGAGATAGTGACTACGGCTAAGGCTGAGATTGAAGGAGCAGCTCAACACGTTTGGGAGGAGTTGGAGAAATTGATTAAAGAATTTGCTGATGTGTTAGCAGAAACGAAGGAATTTCCTCCACAGCGAATCCGGGACCATGCTATCAACCTTAAACCAGGGAGCCAGGTGCCACACAGCCGCCCGTACAGGTATCCTTACTATCAGAAGAATGAGATAGAAAAATTGGTTACTGAGTTGTTGAGTGATGGGTTTATCAGACCTAGCATTAGCCCATATTCAAGCCCTGCTATTTTAATAAAAAAAAAAGATTGAAGTTGGAGAGTTTGTGTGGATTATAGGGCTCTGAACAAATTAACCATACCGGACAAGTTTCCAATACCACTAGTAGAGGAGTTACTAGATGAAGTTGGTGGTTCTAAGTGGTTTAGTAAGTTGGTGGTTCTAGACAAAATTCGTGAGGGACTATGGAAAAATAGCTCAGCCTCTTACTGATTTATTAAAAAAGGATAATTTTCAATGGGGTCCATCTGCAGAAGAGGCTTTTCAGTTGTTGAAGGCAGCAATGAGTAGTGTTCCTGTTTTAGCCTTACCTGATTTCTCTAAGCCCTTCGAAGTCGTCACTGATGCTTCGGGCAAGGGTATTGGAGCTGTTCTTATGCAGGATAATCAACCATTGGCTTATATCAGTCAAGGATTTTCGAAAAGGGCACAAGGAAAGTCAG
The DNA here is from genome assembly GCF_033153095.1 of Gastrolobium bilobum. Classification (NCBI taxonomy): domain Eukaryota; kingdom Viridiplantae; phylum Streptophyta; class Magnoliopsida; order Fabales; family Fabaceae; genus Gastrolobium; species Gastrolobium bilobum. The sequence goes on from NW_026896144.1 coordinate 77,481, forward strand.
TTTATGAAAAAGAATTGATGGCAATTGTGTTTGCTATACAGAAATGGCGTCCTTATTTAATGGGGAGACATTTTATTGTGAAAACAGACCAAAAGAGCCTCCGTTTTTTGCTAGAACAGAGGGTGTTAGGGGAGGAACAACAGCGATGGATGTCAAAATTATTGGGGTATGATTTTGAAATTCAATATCAACCCGGAAAAGCAAATGTTGTAGCTGACGCTCTTTCTCGCAATATGCAATGTGCAGCGATATCACTGGTTCAGCTTCCACAGTTGGAGGAGGTAGCAACAGAGATTCAGAAAGATCCTAATTTGTGGGTAATTGTGCAGGATCTCTTACTTAACTCAGAAGCACATGTTGGGTTCAAATTGCTGGGTGGTAGGCTGTTTTACAGAGATAAATTGGTGTTGTCCAGAACTTCGAAGTTTATCCCTTCAATCTTACACGAATTCCATGATTCTAATTTTGGGGGACATTCCGGATTTTCCAGAACTTATAAGCGCATTGTTGGCGCAGTTTATTGGGAGGGGATGCGAAAGACTATACAAGATTATGTCATGGCATGTTCGATTTGTCAACAGAGCAAGGTGCAAAATTTATCTCCTGCAGGTTTATTACAACCGTTGCCTATTCCAGTGCAGGTATGGTCTGAAGTTTCTATGGATTTTATTGGTGGTTTACCTAAGACATTTGGTGTTGACACTATATTTGTGGTTGTGGACCGCCTTACAAAATATGCTCATTTTTTGGCATTGTCTCATCCGTATTCAGCAAAGGATGTCGCATCTATTTTTGTGAAAGAGATTGTTCGTTTGCATGGGTTTCCCTTGGTGGTGGTTTCTGATCGTGATAGGGTCTTTTTGAGCAATTTTTGGTCTGAAATTTTTAAGTTTTCAGGCACCAAACTGCATTACAGTACGGCATATCATCCACAATCGAATGGGCAGACAGAGGTTGTTAACAGGGTACTTGAAACCTACCTACGCTGTTTCTGTAGCCCGAAGCCAAAGGAGTGGCCTAAGTGGTTGCATTGGGCTGAATTTTGGTATAACACCACACATAAAGAGTCTACCGGCATGACACCATTTAAGGCTCTTTGTGGTGTAGATCCTCCTCAATTGTTGAGAGTGGGAAACAATTTTCCTTCTGTGGCTACCTTGTTAGCTGAACGTGAAGCAATTCTAGAAGAGCTTAAGTTGAATTTGATCAAAGCTCAAAACCGCATGAAGACCCAAGCTGACCAACACAGACGTGATGTTAGTTTTATGGTTGGGGATATGGTTTATTTGAGGATTCAGCCTTATCGTTTAAAGACTTTGGCTTCTCGGGTCAATGAGAAATTATGTCCCCGTTTCTATGGCCCTTTTTTGGTTGTGGAAAAAAATTGGTGAGGTTGCTTATCGTTTATCGTTGCCTCCGGGGTGTAAAATTCACCTTGTTTTTCATGTGTCATTGCTTAAAAAAGCACAGCCTACTGTGGATTCTGTTCAGCCTCTGCCAGAACTTTTGTCCAAGGATTGGGAATTGCGGGTTACACCTGAAACTGTTCTGGATTGGCGTCGTGGTTCAAAAGGCCAAATTCAGATTCTCATTAAATGGTCTCACCTTCCCGATTTCGAAAACTCTTGGGAGGATTTTATTGCCATTGAGAATCATTTCCCTGACTTCCACCTTGAGGACAAGGTGCTTATTTTGGGTGGGAGTATTGATAAGGCCCAATTACGTAAAGCCCAAATGAGCAAGGTGTATGTGAGAGATAAAAATAGGAAACACTGGGATGCATCCACTAAAGCTGTTAGTGATGAGTCAGCCATTCTGTTACAAGGCACACACGTTGCAAGTTAGTTATGGTGGGGGAGTTAAGTAGGCGTGGGAGTGGTGTGAGAGTGGCACCTTGGAGGTCATTAGAAAGTGTGAACATTCTGGAGATTCGCAGGGCATCTCGAAGGTCCCTGAGTTATTGCATTTTTCTATTATTTTTCATTTCTAGAAACTCTGAGCTATAGCAGTACTATGGAGAAATATGTAAGGAGATCTGAATTATTGAGACAGTTTCAATACAGAATTGTTATTCAGTTAAAATTGTGTTTCTGCTGTTTCCTTTCGTATCATATTGTTAGTCAATTCATGCATGATCCGAGGAAGAAACACCTGCGAGCTGTGGATAGGATTCTCCAATACCTGAAAGGCACACTAGGCAGAGGACTATTGCTCCAGAGAGGAGGAAACCTATCCTTAGAAGTTTATACAGACGCCGATTATGCTGGATCTGTGATTGACCGACGGTCTACTTCGGGCTATTGTATGTTTTTCTGTGGAAATCTAATAACATGGAGAAGAAAAAAGCAAAATGTGGTTGCTAGATCTAGTGCAGAAGCAGAATTTCAGGCCATGGCTTAAAGTATCTGTGAGTTATTGTGGCTGAAAATCATTCTCGATGATCCCAAGGTAAGATATGAAGGATATATGAAGTTACTCTGTGAAAACAAGTGAGCTATCTGTATACCCCACAATCCAGTCCAACACGATCGAACCAAACATATTGAGATTGATCGCCACTTCATCAAAGAGAAACTAGATAGTGGACTGATCACTACTCCATATATTCCTTCTGGTTGTCAATTGGCTGGTGTCTTAACTAAGGGTCTTCCTACTGCTAGGTTTCAAGAGCTTACTAGCAAGCTGAGAATAATAAATATCCATTCCTTAGCTTGAGGGGGAGTGTTGTAAATATTAGAATTATTTACTTATTATTTGTATTAGCTAGAATACTCTAGAAGTGTGTTTGGGCTTAGCCCATTAGGTCTTTTAGTCTCTTTAAATAGAGAATTCTTGTACAGATATTACTCAGTTCAATTATATACAAATATTTCTTTCAATTGATACATTATCCACTCTTCAAGCCTAGTGGACTCTCGTATGGGGGGGGTTAGATAATAGTATAAACCATTGAAAAAGTCGTCTTCATCCAATAGCTTAAGCTTTTAGGTTGAATTGGTTCTTTACATAAAATATTTGTAATCATTTTTTTCCTTCTTTAGCCAAATTAGTGTTTCCTTATTTTTATGATTTGAGTTTATTCCTTTAGGTCTATTAGTCTTTATATATATGGTACCCCTTTGTACATATACTCTAAAAGAAGATAATAATATTTCAGTTTTTTCTTTTCGAGCTTTATTGAGAGAATGCACATAAGGATGGGTGAAAACTCTGGTGTTCTATTCCTATTATTAGATTACCATATATTGCTAAAGCTTTTGTTTTATGAGCAAGCCCAAAGATGCATACTGAGTGAACAGATGCTATGGTGCTGTAATGAATGTAGTATGGCTAGATTTTAAACCCAGACTTTGTTCCTTTACTTTCTCTTCAAGCTAAATCCATTATATAGATGTGTAAAATACTCCCTTTGTTTGTGTATACCGGAAAGTAAAATTGGATTCCTGCATACGGATCTGATTTAGTCAGATTTAGGAAATGTAGGATAATGTACTAGTATTTCTTCATGGTTTTCTTGGAGCTGGTGAAGATTGGATAACTATCATGAAGACCTTTTCTGGATCAGCAAGATGCATTTCAGTTGACCTTCCTGGTCATGGAAAATCGATATTACATTGTGCAATGGCTGCTGGTGAGGAACCCTGTTTGTCACTGGAGATAATTGCTGAGATATTACATAAACTAATTCATCATATAGCTCCAGCAAAAGTTACAATAGTTGGGTATTCAATGGGAGCAAGGATTGCTTTGTATATGGCACTGAGATTTAGCAGTAAGGTATAGTTTGACATTCAATGTTAATATTTTGTTTTAATATTTACCTGACCACTGATCAACAATTTGAACATTTATGATGCAGACAAAGGGAGCTGTCTTAATATCTGGAAGCCCTGGATTAAAAGATAAATTATCAAGAAAAACTCGTGCAGCTAAGGACGATGCTAGAGCCCACTCTGTTGTTGCGCATGGTTTACAACTTTTTCTCAGTTCCTGGTATGCAGGAGAGCTGTGGAAAAGGTGACTTGTTCTTTTTAACATTACATTTTGCTATGATTTTTGCTGATCTTATTATACTTGTACGACTTATTCCTTCTATACGTGTCTCAATAGTTTTTCCTTTTCTTTTATCAAATAGCTTAAGGAGCCATCCCCATTTCAATCGAATCATTGCTAGTCGTTTGCAGCACAATGACATGCGGAGTCTTGGCCAAATGCTGTCTGGATTAAGCATCGGAAGGCAGCCGTAAGCTAATTACGCTTGACTAATTGTTCAATCTTTAGCTTTGGTTATTCATTAGTGTCCAAGGTATTCGTTATATTTGTTATAAATAAATGTAATACAAGCTGTTTCAAAGTAGACATGTTCATCTGTGGCTATGAGAATTCTGCGTATTTTAATAAAGCATTGGAAGAGGCAATCCCGATGCATCGAACTTACCTGCTTTTGTGATAAAGCCAGTTATGAATCAGTAATTCATGATCTCTATGGGAATCGTTGTATATATGTGAACGATATAGTCAACATTTAATGCACCATTAGAAGGACTCATGGAATTTTTCTCTGCATGGCAGGTCGTTGTGGGAAGATTTGCCGAATTGCAGAGTACCGCTTCTTATCATACACGGAGAGAAGGATATGAAATTTAAGAAAATTGCACAAGAAATGATGAATGCAATATGCTCTGGATTGGGGAGTCAGCATGAAAAAGGGAATGACATGCATGAGTTGGTTGAGGTTCCCAACTGTGGGCATGCTGCCCATTTGGAGAATCCTCTTCCTATCATTGCAGCCTTGAGGCAATTCATGACAAGATTATGAAAGGTTTATTGTCCAGTCAGAGGATCAAAACATGATGTAATATCTTTTCAAGATGTAACCTGTTAATTATAACAGCTTTATGCAAGTTCAGAATTACCTTGAACGCTATGCTGGCTCTAACTTCCGTAGTAATTGTTCTTTTAAAGTTCAGTGTTTATTATTTGGATTTTATTATGAGACTAGATAGATTGGAGTGCATATTATTGTAACACAGCATACAACTGCATAAGTAGGTTTATTTAGATGAACTAGAAAATGTTTTAATGGGATCTAAATCCCATATGGAGGCACTTGTGAGTTGTGCACAGTTGTAAATACAGTAAGTTATATCTGACAATATTGTTACTATATTTTTGTAAATGGTACGTACGAACGTTATAGAACCCAGGCCTGATTGGTTGGTCCGACTGTCCTGCATCAATTTTTGAACCGATTATGCAATCAAACCGGTATTAAACTAATAAACCCGGCTAAACCAGCAAGAAGTTGGATCAATTTTATGGCTGGATCAGCTTTTGGAAATTTGTGCAAAATCCTTAATAGGAAATTCTATATGTGGCATTTGAACCTGCTGCATGATACAAAGTACATGTGACATTAACCACTATATCATATTGCTTCTCTAATTTGTTACATACTTTTGTATGAATATAGTTTTCTTGTAAATAGAGAAGTGTAGAGTAGTTTAGTGTGAGGGATGAAGTCCCACATCACGTAAGTATCTTTGTAATTCCTTTTCATTTAGTTATATAATAGAGTCTCCATTAACGCATATAGATTTCATCACATATCTCTCGGGTCCTAATATTTAACATAATATCCCGAGGCAAATGAGAGGAAGCTAGAGTAAGGATAAAACGAGAAGGAAAAATGTGAGAGGCAAGAAATGAGTAATGGAGAGGATTTGGGAGGGGTGGGATATAATAACTCAAATAATTAAATTGGATATTTAGGAATTAATTAATGATTAAAAGATGTTAATTAGATGAAAATTTTATTTATTTGCATTATGTCACTTTTGGGACAAAAGTGTAAATAGTAAAAGTTTTGAGGTAAAAATGTAGTTAAACAAAATTACTCGAAACTTGAAAAAAATTAGTGGAAACCATTTCATAAATTTTAAGAGCCTAAAATCTCAAATAAATACACTAAGTTAGTAGTTGAGTGTGAGTAAATCATGAGAGGTGAAAGAGTATTTGACCACTTAGATATTTTCTAAGTCAAAAAGTCAAAGTTTCTCACCTTTTTCTCATTCTCATTCATCTACCATGATCTCCCTTTCCTCCCTCAATCATCTCTCTCTCTCTTTTTCCCAAACCCGTGACACACCTCCTACCCTGTGTGTAATATCCTAGAAAAATAATAGTAATTTATAATACAATAAATTAATAATAATAATAAATTATAAATTAGTAGTAATAATAATAATTATATAGGACTAGATGATAAATTGTGATTGTTTGAATTATTAATTGATTGGTCATTTATTCTTTAATGTTATTATTTGATTGGTAATGTGATTGGATTAAGATGAGTCAGCAATATTCTGAGCCATAAAATGTAACAGCCCATTGTACACCGGCATTGTTAACATTGATATGATATTAAGCGCAGTTACAATCACATCAGTTTATTTAAAATGCGAGTAAACTTTTTTCTTTTCATTACGTAGCGTTTGAAAATAATATAAAACGCAATGACAAAAGTTGTGATCATAACTGAATTCTAAACGCGTAATTTACATTACACATGCTTATCTATCATACAACATTTATTTTAAGTTGCTAAGAGGTTCTCATAAATCAACTTAGCCTAAAACTCACTTTTTCACTTTTTCTACACTGAACATGCTTCTGTTTTCTCATCACTGTGCGCAAACTACTTCTCATTAATTTCTCATATTTTAGTATGTTAAATTAGACTCAATTATCTTTCCAACAAGGTATCACACGCCTCAATTGGAGTTCTCTAGCTCCGGTTATAACCGTTTGAAGTTGGACAAGCAAAACTGTCAGCCAACCCAAGACAGAGCACCAAACCTCCCCCACCATTTCTGCGATTCTGGACAGTTTACTGAAACAATTGCTCTCAAATTTTTATACAGAATACTAGACACCTTGAGCTTTAATTTGATATATCATGAGCCTAATTCGTGTAACAATTGATGGAGAAACAATTTGTGGAAGTCACAGACCCGAACAGCCCCTGCACTAGACCTCTTTGGGCAGTCTGTGTTCTTTTCATTCTTCAGGGAGATATACAACTCTAAATAGTACCAAATTTTGACAAAACATAGCTGACATCTCTCAACCTTTAAAATGGTCTGTAGCACGTCCCAATTGGACCTCTCTGGAGGGAGATATGCTCTCCCAATGTTAGCCTAAAAACTGCTCATTTATTATAAATTTCGACATCTCCTTTGTTTATTTGACTTATCCCACTTTAACCAAAGTGTGTTTTAAACCTCAAATTGTACCTAATTGACAAGGGTGGCACACAAGGACCAACAAACTTTGGTTCTCTTACAACCCATAAATCATTATCTTTGCAATCCATTGCTTAACTTCATTAAAACTTAAAACTCATTACAATCACATAATTCCATTTCATTCATTCTTAACATTTGACATATAAATTCATAACCTAAAATAGGCCTATTTCCCTTCCATCACATACATACTTTATAATTACACAAGATCCATAATGCTTTAATTACAATTCTCCAAATATAACTACAATCAAATACATCAATGTTAGACTTAGCCAAAATAATACTACATGAACAACAAAAGCATGGTATACATAACTCATGCAACCCAAATGTTCACGCACTAAGTTTAGCCTATCATGTACAACCCAAAATGCAAAATGGCATAATATGTCATGCTCTCCAAATGCTCAACATATCCTCAACCCGTTGGCCTCTTGCCCAGGACTCCCGAACTGCTACAACCACTTGAAATATAGCCCCAAAACACGGGGTGAGATATATGAATATATCTCAGTAATTCAAAGTATTTGGAGGATCACTCCGCTCAATGACTCACTCAGATGTAAAATACAATAATGCATCATAACCATAGAGATAAAGAGAGATAGGGATATAGAGAGGGATTTAGAGAGATAGGGAGATAGAAAGAGAGAGAGGGATATAGAAAGGGATTTAGAGAGACAGGGGGATAGAAGCGAAAGATATACGATGGAGTATGAATGTTCTGAGCCAAAACCATGCACCCATCTGGCCCACTGGCCTCATGCCTACAACATGTGGGCTCTCGTCCAAGAATGTGTTCCCAGAACATCATTCAAGGTGCCCCCAACTATAACTCCCGAGACATTCTTAGAGTGCCCCTCAATTGATAACATCTCTACGGCCCCAGGCTAACTGGAACTCCCTACGGAGGTCTCTCCAGTGGAAGTCCCCAACGCCTTACGGAAACTATCTACTGGCCAGAGATACGATACAACTCTATGTACCCAACATTCACAAATGCATGAACATGTTATAATTACACTATTGGACAAACAACTTTCAACCACTACCCCAGTGGTCATGGTGAAGCACACACGTGGATTAACCCCAGTACCAAGAGATTACCTTTTTGAAGCTCCCAAGCTAGGTTGCTTCAATCACAAGTTACCACATAACTTTCTTCAACAAAGAAATTCCAATATTCTTTTGGTCAGGGACCAAAGGCAATCCACAAGCTCCAATCTTCAATCTTCTAGGATTTCGTCCGTGGGAGGCAACCTAAAATGATCACAACACATAATCATCAATCCACTTGTTAAACAAGTCCATATTTCAAGACAATAAACTCTCCTCCCACAAATACTCAATTTGTCCCTTAAGGCCTAATTACCCATAACCACGTTTTTAATTTCATTTCATCCTTCCAATGGTTTACTTGTTCAACAACAACACCATATCTATACCACAATTGTATCAAACCATAACTTAGAATAATTTTCTCCAAGAAAGCCCAATATGGCCGAATGTACCTCACCAATGGGGCTAGAGTTTTTTCTTGCCTTTTCAAGGTTCAAGGCTCATTCTTAGGTCCACACAAGTTCATTCAAACACCTACAACATCAACTTATCAATCCAAATGCCAAATTGCATAGTTACCTTCAAAACTACCCTATATGGCTGAACATATACCCTATAGAAACCAAGGAATTTTTCTCTCAATCCACATGCATTACACTCTCATACAATCCAATTATCAATGATTCAAATCACCAACAAATCAATTACACAATTTTCCAACAACTTATTTTCACGAAACTATGTTCATCCATGAATTTTTTTCTAAGTTAAACAATTCAAAATGCCTTAAAATTTTATTGAATTTCTTTACACAAGACATCATTCTAAGCAATAAATTCCAAAGAGACACTATCATTACATGCCTCCAACTACCACAAACAACTCACACATATTCAAATTTTATACCCATTTTCAAATCATCAACAAAACTCGTACTCGCAGGCTCCATAGGAATGATATTCAAGCATTCGTCCTAGCCAAACAACCATAAACACTCAAGAACACCTCGAAATTTCGTGGCTTTTTAATGCCATGTTCTTCTCACACAATGGTCCCTACTTGAAAATAAGGCTAGCAATGTGTTTCTCTCCAGATTTTACACAAGTTTGCCTTTAGAATCAATCAATTGGGTGGCCTAGAACTCAAGTTATGGTTGTTTGAATTTTTTTGAGCTTTTCTTTTTCACTAACAATGGAGGGCCACGAAATTGGGGCTGTTTGGAGGAGGAAGAAGACTAAAAAATTCTGATTCTACATGTGCTCATAAGTCATTTAAGTAGGGGTGGGTCCCACAAGTGCTACCTCACTTAAACTCACTTAATCTCACCACTAATCTTCAATTAATTCATGAACTATCCATTATAAAAAATTTAACATTCACCAAGGTCCTTTAATTACCCTTGAATAGATGAATCGAGTTTTCTGGTAATTTGGTGAAATTACTATTTTACCCCTAGTGGTGCACCGTTGGCACGTTTCTCCAAAAACCCTAAAATCCATCAAATTTCATCAACAATTATATTTCTTGGTCCTAAGTACCTTTTCCAACTTATATTCAAACTTAGAGCACAAGTTTCACTCAACACGTTTTTCAGTGCAATTGTACCGCTATATTTTCATCCGGTAAAAACATTATTCATCAAATTTTCAGAAACTTGCCTAACAACTCAATTTTTAGTTTTGAATCCATTTCCAGGGTTATTTTTCCCATTTGAGACCTTCTACTATCATTTTATTGTTCAGGGTTACGTATTTGTCAAATTATTGTTTTACCCTTTTTACGTATTTTGACCCAGAACACAGAATTTTCACCAATCCTACCCTTTAATTCTCATTTTAAGTATATTTATGTGTTTCAAATCTACAAGGTGTTATGATAATAAATTAAGAAAAAAAAAGAAAAAAATTGTACAAAGCCCATATCTGAGCCCAGAAATCTAACTATAAATAAAGGCCTAGTCTATCCAAACCAAACCACTTCCAATCCTCAACGTTTCCCTTCTACTATTCTCTATCTTCTAACTTCAAAAGTTTTTTTTATTTTATTTTATTTTATTTTAGTTTTATATTCTTCTGGTTACCAATCGGTTCTCTGCCCCCAAGTTATTTTTCCCTCTAGAAGTTAGAGAAAACGAAGACCAGGTAATCTTAATCCCTAGTTTAACAGCTCGTTACGTACCGGTATTGTTAACATTGATTATGATATTAAGCGCAGTTACAATCACAACAATTTATTTAAAAATACGAGTAAACTTTTTCTTTTTCATTACGTAAGCATTTGAAAACAATATGAAACGTAATGATATAAACTGTTATCATAACCGAAATCTATACGCGGAATTAACATTACACATGCTTAACTATCATACAATATTTATTTTAAGTTGCTAAGAGTTTCCCATAAACCAACTTAGCATAAATCTTGCTTTTCCACTTTTCCTAACATTGAACATGCTTCTGTCCTTTCACTATTTGGTGTGATCCACACTTTATTAGTTTCCCATATTTTAGTATGTTAAAAAATAGATTCAATTACCTTTCCAACAAGGTATCACACGCCTCATTTGGAGTTCTATAACTCCGTATACGCTCACCATAAGTTGATCCCTCAAAACTATAAACAGACACTACACAAAACAGGGAAGCAACTTATAAATTAAACTGAGAATAATACATATGCTCAATGGTCCAAAAAATTTAACAGTTTATAGCCCTATGTGTTAGCTTCATATAGGTTCAAACCTCACTCGATTTGGAGCTCTATAGCTCAAGTTATATCTATTTTACTAAATCATGTATGAGCTGGGAACGTGTGACGTTCCCCATACACGGGATGTTCCCTATACATATAAGTCGTTCCCTAGGGTCGTTCTCGAGAGTTGTTCTCCTTCTGGGTCGTTCTTACCATCTAAACATAAGGCATTATCATCCCCTAAACAACTGTAATAGCCCGTTACGTACCGGTATTGTTAACGTTGATTATGATATTAAGCGCAGTTACAATCACAACAATTCATTTATAAAAATGCGAGTAAATTTTTTTCGTTTTATTACGCGAGCATTTAAAACAATAATAAAGCGTAATAAATAAAAGTTGTGACCGTAAATGTAAACTCTTTACGGAATAATTATTTAAACTACTTACATATCATATATTACCTCTCTCAAGTCACTAAGGGGTTCCCATAAACCCACTTAGCCTAAATCTCAATTTTACGTTTTCTACCTATCCAAACATGGTTTGGTCTTTTAATTACTGCAGAGAATCTGCATGTCGCGAACCTCTCATCTTATATTATATTATTCTAGACTTAATTACCTTTCTAACGAGCTATCACATGAGTTATAAAGTTCTCGTTTTCTCCGGATATCGTCGTTTGAAGTTGGACAAGCAAATCTGCCAGCCAACCTCAAACAGGCTCCAAACAGTCCTTAATATCTTAGTGATTCTGGAAACTCCACTCAACCAATTTCTCTCAAATTTTTATACAGTAAACTAGAAACCTCAAGCTTCAATTTGACATATCATGCACCCAATTTTACCAAGAAATGAAGCGAGAATAAAATTCTCAAAAACTACCAGATACAACCCCTGCACAGGTGCGTTCTAGACAGTCCCAGCTCTCGGGCTTATAGAGAGCTTCGTGCAACCCAGAAAATTCTCAAATTTTAACATAAGGTAGAGGACATCTCAATCTTTAAAACGGCGTATGGCACGTCCCCATTCGACTTCTGTGGAGGGAGATATGCTCTCCCAACGTTTACCTAAATTCTGCCAATTTCAAAAAAATTCACCAGATTTTCCTTTGTTTTTCCAATAAATCCCACCTTTGAAGGTGTGTTATCTAACCTCAATTTGTACCTAATAATCGTGGGTGGCACACAAGGACTAGCAATGACTTGGTGCTCTTACAACCCTTCATAGTTTATATCATTTGACTTACTTTTCCATTCAATTATCTCCTTATAAAATCTTAAACCATTTCAATCACATTAATTCCTTTGCATGCAATTCTTTGACATAAAACATAAATCAAATCCTAGAATAGGCCTATTGCCCTTTCATCATATACATGCATCAATATTACATAGAGTCTTCAAATTACAAATTACAACCTCATTTACAACTATTACAACAATTCTCCAATTATACATAATAATCCACCAAAATAATTCATGATAAACATAAGCTAAACTCAGACAAAATATGGCATGAACAGCGATGATACAATGCATAAGCCTAACTCTACCTACAGTGTTCATGCCCTAAGTCTAGCCTAGGCCCAATGGCCCCAAAATGCAAAATCCAACATGAATCCACGAGCTCATCCTACGGGCCTCTTGCCTGCCGCTCCCATGCCACTGGCATACCTGAAATAAAGTCCCTAAAACGGGGTGAGATATACGAATATATCTCAGTAACTCAGAGGTTCTGGAGAATACTCCGCCCAATGGCTCACTTCGATGCATATCAACAATATAATATAACATTTAAAACGAGATAAAGCAAGGGATCTAGTGAAGTAGGGAAGCATAGGGAATCAAAATACGACGAAGCTGGAATGGTCAATGCCAAAGCCACGCAACGTCCGACCTATTGGCCTCGGCATATAGCCTACGGGTTTCAAACAAAGGAGTGTTCCCAGAACATCAACCAAGGCACCCTCCATCCATAACCACCCGAGACTTCCTAGTGTTCTCCTCTACGGATCACACACCACGACCCCAGGTCAACTGGAACTCCCTCATGGAGACCTATCTAGTGGAAGTCTGTAACGCCCGAAGGCAACTGTCTACTGGCCAGAGACTCGGTACACAGTGACAAGCTAAGAGAGAGGGTTTAGAGTGTGTGTACCTTATTGGTTTAACCCCTTATTTATAGATGGGTTACCTGACAGAAGTGGACTTTCGGGCCTCTTAGGAGTATTGGGGGTTCAATTGTTGATCCATTGCTGCCGTAGTAGGATTAGTATAATTAAGGAATATTTCCTTAATTCCCTCTTAGTTGTTAGCCCTATTTGGGCCTTCTAGAATGTAGGCCTTTGTCAGGTCCATAACAGTTGCCCCCCAGCCCGGTAGTTTGGTTGTCCAGGCTACCGGGGTGAATTGTCTTGCCTTTTGCTTCAGATTTTTTGCTGAGCTGATAGCGTTTGAGTTTTTGTAAACTTTTTGCATATATGTTCCTTACATCTCAGGCTTTTAAACCGGGGTCCTCATTTCCCCTTATCTAGGCGGGTTGATCATAAACCATGGAAAATATTTCACGTATTCCTATACCGAGTTTGGGATGAGCTTGAGTGGTTGGGATCCAACTGGCGAGTTTCCCCCAAACATCATTCCATACGCACACGTCCTGAGCTTGTAGCTTTCTTCTGGATTCCGGGAATGATTTTCCCTTGTCAATTATGTGGAAGGTTATGCATGAACCCAACAAGATATTATGCATGTGTAATTGGGTAACTAATGTGCTTGAGTAGTTGGGATCCAACTGACGAGTTGTCCCCAAGCATCATTTGCATAACCCAGATAAGAGTTGTCATATACTTGCATGTAATAGCAGTAATCTCTGCATTTGATTTTCAAGTTAGCAGTCGAATTCTTGCTTTGACTTGGCATCTTCATTGAAGCAATTTTCTTTGGGTTGGAACTTTCCTTGGCCAACTTAATTGGGTTAGCGATTGCAGTTTATTATCTTTGTAATTTATTCAGCCGGTTTTGGAGAACCGAGTATTGAATATGTTATTTTCGTATTTCTCCCTCAACCTTATTTTGCTGAGGTGGTGCTTTGGTGAGGCAGTGTTTGCCTCATTTCAACATCGAGCTCGGCTTCTCCCTCCGAGGCTTTCGCTTTGAGCCCAACTTCTTGCATTGTAGCTTTATTTATTCAGATTTAGCTTTTCAGTGTTAACTGAACAAAATGACCTAGCCATGGTCTTTCATGCAGATTCCGCTTTTTGCTTTTAACCCAATTTAGGTTTTCAAATTTGAGGCGTCATGGTGACTTGATTAAGGTCGTACCAATCTGCCACTTATTTTTCAAGCCTGATTTCATTTATCACAGCTTGTACACATGTTGTTTATTTTGACAACATTTAGGATTCAGAAGTGTCCTTTCGTTTTCCTATGCCTCGGCCAGAAGCCACAGTCCTGCAGTGTGCTTTTTATTTTTAACACGTTTTCTATCCAGGTTTTTGCATGTTGCTATTCGTAGGTTTCCAATACCTTGGCTTTATAATATTTAACTTGGCTTCTTGCCAGAGTGTCATTTTTTGACTTTGGCTTATTTTAACTTTCCCATGCGTTCTAGGCTTTGAATTTTTGTAACGGGGAATGGTACTTCACTGCCCCTTATCTTGGCGGGTTGAGCATGAACCCGGCAAGATACTGCGTACATTCCATATAACCAGGTGATGAATGAGCTTGAGTTGTTCGGATCGAACTGGTGAGTTGCCCCCAAGCGCATCATCCTCGTAACTCGGCTTAACATCGTTGTGTCAAGGTGTCCATTTCTTGGATCCCGGATGTGAGTTTTCAGTTCTCCTTACCAACTTTCTTGTCAGTAATCGCGGATTGGGGTGCGATCCTTTTTTCCAGATCTCTCCAAACTCGTCTTCATTTTATCGCGGATTGGGGTGCGATCCTTTTTTTCAGGATCTCATCTCTCCAAATTCGTCTTCATTCTTTATCCTGGAATTTCATCCTGGGTTGTCGCCCTTTAGCCCAGTAGTTTGGTTGTCCGGGCTGCCAGGATGTAATACAATGTTGAGCTTTTGTTCTATCCGATAAGTATATTTATGTTATTGTGCATTGCTCTTGATCGCATTTGCGAATATTTTATTTCTAGTGTCTGGAAGTCGGCCATGTTCATGGTTCGAGCCTTTTTAGCCTTTGTTTTGTGATGTGGCTTCAACCATCTTGTTATGTTGAATTCTTACTTCAGACATCCTCTTTTGCTTTCCTACCAGGTATTTTGGGTGTCCAAAGCGAAGTCTGTTGAATCATAATCTTGTTGGTCAAACTTCCGTGACCGAGGTCTCTATTAGAAGTAGGAGAGTTTTTCCCTTTGACCTTTTTGCCAAGGTTTTATTGATTCATTGACCCATGTTCTGAATCCAGGGATTCTTGTCGATCCGTGTTTCGAATTTATTTTTTCTTATTTCGTTCTTTCTTCAGTGCCGGGCTTCATGAGCCGGGTACTATGTATGCTATTTCAACATTCCTCCCTCAACCTTTTTGGCCGAGGTACGTAGCTCGGACTACTTGACCAGTCTTTTCAACTGTCTTACCAAGATCTTTAGGATTGCTGCCTTTCTCTTTTAACTTTGGTTGCATTCCTGTACTTGCCCCCCAGTCCGGCAGTCGAGAATCCGGGTTGTCGTGTTGTATTACTTTAATCCAAGCTCTGTATGTCGGAATAACGACTTTGCCATTTATCAAAATTTATTTTTTCTAATTTGGGGATCTTTGAGCCCCTTTTAACTGATATTGTCGGGCTTTGCTCCCGATTCTTTGCATGTTTCGTTTGCAAAGTTGAATTTCTCCTTGCTATAATTAGCCCAGTTTTATATACTGTAGCTTTACTTATTTGAGCTCGACTTTGCCAGAATCTTGTTGTGATATTGTTGCGAATAATCGGCAAGTGCACCGATCGTACCAAGTAATAAAAATGATGAGTAGAGTATCGTCTCCACGAGGATTGAGGCACCGAAGTTATTATAACTATTCCTCTCTTGTTGGATTAATCAAAATAGTTTAAGAACAATTGTGGTTTGTGAAATAATGAAAACAATTCAAGAAAATGTAAATAATGCAAGGTTCTTTTAGAATTAAAGAACAAAAGATTAAAGGTTGAGAAAGTATTTGAGAAAATATTGCAGTAAAGAGACGCCAACACCTTTATGATCCCCACCTTGTAACTTGAATTAATGTTTACATTTAATTATGCAATTGATCAAACGATTCACTATCTTTTATTTAATTGGTTAAGCCTTAATTCCTTAATGATCTTAACCTTATCAACCCTATTAGAATCCCAATCCCTTAGAAATCCCTTTTTAAGTTGAGCCTTCGAATCAGCGAATCTTTCACGTTTGCGGTTCATGTAGCCTATCCCTAGTGCATACATGAACAGTTTTCTTACCTCTTGTCAGGAATTAGAATTCTAATATTCCTATTGAAAACCCTAACCCTTGCAATCCTAAAAGAGTGATCAGTTCTAGAAGAATTATAAGATGAAGAACAAGGAAAATAAACTCAATTAACATAGATGAATATAAATTTAACCAAATCACAAGGGGTTCACATCAAGGGTTGTGATCCTTACCACAATTATAGAACTAGCCAAACATATTCATATCTGACAAAATAATCATAAAAGAAAATAACATTCAGAACCTACAAGAGAAAAGGAAGATGAAGATCTTCCGTCTTGATCGATCGAATCCTTGAAACTCCAAAAAGCTCCCAAGAGTTCTCCCTCTCTTTGTTGTTTTTCTCTTCCTTCTTGTCCAAAAAGTCCTTCCTTCCTTTGTTTCTGATCCTTTTATTAGTTTTGGGAAAACCTCCTTTCAATTGCTCTCCAATTGGGCCTCCTTTTTGAGTAATTCGCATCAGATTAGTGTTAAAAAGTATCGCCCACGCACTTTGCGCCAAGTCTGGCGCTCTTTGCATGAGAAAACAGAACTGAAGTTATCAAACGGCGCACCGTGCGCCAGGATACAGGGACGATTTGCATAAAATTGCGCATCGTGCCCCAGGTCCTGCGCACCGTGCGCCAGCTGGAAAATTGAACTTCTCTCTTTTGCTTCCTTTTATGGCGTTTCCTGCTATTAAAACACATAAATTGAGTGAGAGAATGATTGAGAAGGAATAATCAATATTTCTTGCATATATGACTTATTTTCACACATTTATGATTAATTCCTTGCTTCTTTTAAGTTAGAAAGCATCATATGCTAGACGCACATCAGATATCGTCTTCTGTTTCAACCCGGCTGTGTATAGTATTCATGCATTCTGCCTTCATCATCGATGGGTGCTCCATGATGACGGCACTTACAGAGTCGTGAAAGCTACCGAGCTTGCACCGTTTTAGTTTTAGAAATATATTTTTAGTAACCTTGCTTTTATCATAACTCCTGCACACTTGACAGCTTGCCAACTATTAATAATATGGTTAGCAAAAAGCATTTATTCGCGGACCCATGCCCATAAAATGAAAGCTGATTTTGGTTTCTTTTGATATTTAGCTTCCTTATCTAACGCTAGCTTCCTTATGTGTGTGATAATGGAAAGTGTTAGGTGGTTTGCTGATGGTGGAAAAAGATAAGTTCTAATGGGGGACGTTCCTCTGTTCTAAACAGAATACAGATTCGCTCCCTTACTTCCAGCCTAAGTGCGCAAGTGCACGCATCAAGTAATAAAGGGTGTATTAAGGCCCAGATTATCGTTCCCACGTGAATAGAACTCTAGATATTGTCTTATACTGTTTTATAAAGAATGAAACTGAAAAGAAAAGTTAGTGAATGAACTGTCTGGTCAAATTTTCCTTACTGTCTTGACAACGTTTCTCAGGAACAGTAAGTTCAATCTAATGACAAACAATTGCTCGCTGCGTTATGTATGTGATCTTTCCTGATTAGAAGAAGGTGAGATAATATTCATTGGAGTTTGATAGATAACAGCTTAAAATAAAGTATAAATATTTAAACATAAATAACTATAATTAAGAGACAACAAGTGGATGGTTTTAAAACAGTTTAACAGAAGGAACGGATTCACTGCTTCATTCTTAAATAGCTATTTTCTCTACTCAAGACCTAGCACTTTTTGGCTTTGTCCCAATTTCTTATCTGCCAACTCCGATTCCTCAGCTCATGGACTAGATGGCTCACAAGTTTCCATATTCCTTTGGCTCCGTTGACTCCAACAGGTACTTAGTACAGAACCTTAAAATGGACGAGTTGGCCCCTTATTCCTAAGGTGACCAATAGTGTTTTTGCCATGACACTACCTTCCCCCAATAACTAAGCTGTCTGAAATCCCTTCCTTATGGAAGTTCCTTTCTCAGTATGTGTTCAATTTCCATTGATACACAATGAATATAGCTTACTTATCCAAAGAAATACAAAAAGCTTCAGTCAAGAGTTTTGAAAATAGTTCTTTAAGAGTTTTGCAGTTTATCCGTTCCACAGATAGTTCAGCCCATGGCTGATATTTTGTAACATCCCGCATAATTAGGAACTTATATAAATTATAATTAAGAACATAGAAGCGTGCCTTGAATTCAACTCCAATGTAGTTAAGGAATTATTTTCTACATGCTTGTAGGAATAATTATGTATATTTTCTGAACCTGGATCTTAGTTGAAAAGTATGTGATTAAATTGTTTACGATGTATAAAAGTCTTGATTGATTTGAGTACAACGTACAAAAGCCTTAGTTAATATCTTGAGGATACATGAAAGAACAATTAGTGGAATACTACACCTGAAAGATGATCTATTAAGAGACTAAAATTCTTGGACCATAGGATCTATTGGGGCGTCATCCCTAAGTCCCTAAATTGAAGTATGTGGAGGATAGGAATAATTTAGGTACTCTTTATGAAAGCTCTAGTTACAACTTAGCGGCTACATGAAACAATATGGCTTAGGTAAATTATTGGGTCTACTTTCTCTCATGGGCCAACCACGGCCCAAGCCTTTAATTGGGGTTTAATACAGCCCAATATTTTCATGCTCATGATCCTTAGCCTATTCTTAAATACAATCTACACACTTATTCTTGATTGGCCAAAGAATAGACACATGTTCAACCTTATCTCTCCTTATCTCTTCTTATGCGCACAAAACAAGAAAAACAAATCTGAATTGCAAGATCTAGTCAGTCACATTCCCCTTCCATGCGTTTTATGAGAGGAGAGAACTTGTATGCATGTCTCTTGTTGAACGACACTCCTCCCTTTGAAGTCACAAAGCTGAATGCTCCACTTCATGCCCAAAGAAAAACCATACTTGCATATCTCTTCCTTCCTCTTCGCCCAAGCCGTGAGTCCTATGAGAAGGTAACAAAACATCCAAGCATTCTCTCTTTTCTTTCTCCTATTCGGTCAAGAATCCCCAAGCACGGAGGTATTGCAACTGCTCTACTTCCTTGTTTATCCTTATTCTCTTCGCTTTGATGGAGGGCCTTCTGCATGCAGATTGAAAGTTATACCCTCACTGCCATTCTGTTCTTGTGCGCACAGCCACTTCGTGTAGGAGAAAGTGAGACTTTTTTCGTTGCCTCTTTGTCTCCCCTACTTGGACCAATTTATGACTAAGCTCTTCCCTTTGCTGGAACGTGATTCCGCTTTGATGAAGTCGCTCCATTCCATTGCATGCAGATTAGAGCAAGCTTATATTCATTCCCCTCTTATTTTCTCGTTCGGCCAAGCTTAACTTCAAGGAGATGAGGTACCTTTCGTGATTCTTTTGTTCCTGCCTACTTGAATCCATTCTGGTCGAATCCTTCCTCATTGAATGCGCACAATCCTACCTTGTTTGAGTTGTTCCATCCATTGCATGCAGCTGGATCGGATCCTTGGAGCATGAGACGTTGAGGATGCTACGCATCCCTTTGTGATTGTTCAATTGGCCGATTGTTGAACCTTGTGGCCGCATGCAGAAGGTAAAACTCAAAATTCAAACCCTCTCCTTCATCATTCTTGTTTCGGCCAGTATGAGTAAATTAAAAGGATTATGTTTTGTCCTTTTATTCCCTGCTTCTTGCTGCTCGGCCCCACATGCTTGTAGGAGGGTATTTTATTTGTGCCATTTTCCTCCCTGAATTCTGTCATTTGGTACAGCCTTAGGAATTGATGCATATGAACCTAAATTGAAAAGTATGAACTTGGAAAATAGCCTCATCTAAGTTGTTGGACTCCTACTCGAATTAGAAAAGTTAATAGGCTTTGCATGTGCTTAGAAGAATGTAAACAGCATGCTGAAGATTATATGAATCATGTCTAAGTGGTATTGGTAGTGTTTTGTAAATGAAATTTATAAGCATTTAGTTGATGAACCAACCTTGTATGCGCTAAGAACTATTTTAGGCAGCATGATAGACCTAATTATCACCCTCCTAAGTCTTGTAGAACATGTATGTAATTAAATAAATTTACAGCTCCTAGGTGATGGTGGTACCAACCGAATCTGCATGCATAGAACACCTTGAGTGTTGGCACTTGATAACCTTGGGTAATGCACTCTCAAGTCAGAAAATGTACTTAGTTAGGAGCCTTGAAATTTGATTATAAACCTAGTACTAAGGAAAATGGAAAAGCTATGTAACGTAGAGGAATGAATGTAATGAATTCTGATTTGATGTATATGTTTGTTTAGGTGCGCAAGGTTCTAAATAATTGGACTGTTTGATGATATTTGGAATGCTTGATTAAAAAGCTAAAGTGTCGAGGTAAGTGTCTGGTGGCATTACCTTTTGTGACTGCTAGCTAGTACATGGATTGTGAATGTTGCTCTCATGCTTTGGATTCGGATTCTGCATATGTTATTCGTATGTTGTTCATGGACTTGACGTGCTGGAAATTCTGTTTTAGGAAGTAATTGGTGTTCAGCATTTTGTTATTGGAAATCCATGGAACATATGATATATTGATTATTATTTAGTCATGCATACCCATATCATATTTTTAGCTGCTTTGTGTGCGAACCATTACATAGCATACCTGCATATTTTTCATGCTGATTAATGAAAATAATTATGAAAAGTAAGCATATGTTTGAGCACGCATCATATAGGCATCCCTGCGGTACCAGGGTATGGGACACTTGGCTTCCGTCTGCTTAGGTCACAGTTGAAGCCCTTTTGAGGAGCCACCCAGGATTCTCCACTGTGTTTGTTAGTGATACGTGTACCGTAGTGCTAGGAATGTGCACTTTTGGTGTTATATACGCACTATGATTATGATTAGTATTTGATGGATTTGAATTGATGATGCGACTGTTTTATAATTCTGTATCTAGTTAGTATTGTTGCATTATTGATTTTGCTATCACACTACTGGGATTTTTCTCACTCCTTTTGGGGGCTCAATTTTTATAAAATTGCAGGAGGACAGAAAAGTATATGATGACGTTGTTAGTTGGATAATTGTTGTTTACTGCTGCTGTTTGGGATTTTTGCTGCTGTATGCTTGTCTTATGGATGTTAACTGTGTGTCTATTGGATGACTGTATTCTTGTACTATTTTGGGGAAGTTTGGATTACTATGGGAAGCATGATTTAGCTTCTGTTTTAAGATTTTCATAGTCGGTTCGCACTTTGGAAAAATTCTGGAAATGTTTTGCGAAAACTATTTCTTAAAGTTTTGAATGTAGCTTTATAAACTGCTTTGCGAGCACTTTGCGAGTTGTATTTAGTGGGTCTACAGACCTCCGAATTGCTTATAATTTATATGCGCGCGAAGCCCCACGTGTCTAGTTTCAGATTATATAAACTTTACAATGAAATTCTGAAATTTCGATTTAGTATGATTTTTACAAGTCAAGAGGTTTCTGGAAAAATACAATGAATTTTCAAGTACCTTGCGAGTTCTGTTTCGTGGGGCTATTCACCTACGATTCGCTTATAATTTATATGTACGCGAAGCCCCCGATGTCTAGTTTCTAAATATCAAAGATTATTTTTTTAAACTGTTGATTTCGAATTTACATGATTTTTGCAAGACAGACTATTTTCAAGAAAAATCAGAGTTGCGCAGCGAAAGCCTTTCCAAAAATTTACTTTCTGCTTTTATTTTGTTAAGTCAGTTTTCCAAGCAAGATTTTAATTGGTAACATCTAATTGTTTTTACTAAATAAGAATTTTGCACGTCAACGTTACGTCTCTAATCAGTTTTAGCAGACTCTTCCCTTGGATGCATACAAGGGAGGGTGTCACACTAAATGGTATCAGAGCAGTTTTGATTCAAGGTGTTGTGTGTGATTGCTGCATTGGTT
Organism: Gastrolobium bilobum; assembly: GCF_033153095.1. Taxonomy (NCBI): domain Eukaryota; kingdom Viridiplantae; phylum Streptophyta; class Magnoliopsida; order Fabales; family Fabaceae; genus Gastrolobium; species Gastrolobium bilobum. Next base: position 99,850 of record NW_026896144.1, read on the forward strand.
GTTGTTTGTATATGTTTGTTTAATTATTGCTGTTTGAATTTAGCTGTTGAACCGTTCGTTGGTTGCTGACTGTTAGGATTAAATCACTGGACTGTTGGAATCATGATTGGCACGTGCTGAATTATTCTGTTAAATTGAGAAAGTTAGTATAATTGAAATATTAGAGTTATCCTGAGATATACTGAAATCACTTGGTGGCATTGTTTACTTAAGCAGTTTGAAATTTATTACTTGGAGCAGTTTTGAGTCCTGAGAATGTTGTAAAGTACTGCTTGAATTTCTGAAGTGTAGGTTGTATTGTATGAATTTGACTTACTGTGACTGGATGTGTAACGATTGGTTTATGCAGTGATAAGTGTAATATGGTTGAGAAATCGAATTTGACCTGCTAAATTGGATTGAACTGTTTTGCTGTTGTGGTTATTGAATGTTGTTCAGGTGTCGAATACTAGGTACTGTTTTATCATATGCTCTGCTCGGTTGTGATGTCCATTCGCTGCATTGAATTATTTGAATTGAGTGGTGGCTGTCACTAAATTGTGCAAGAGTTGTCTGATTGTATTGTGTTGCAGTTGAATTGAAATGTGTGAATTGTCTAATTGTATAAATGATTATTTGAGATTTTGTCCTGAAGTGGGAACCGTGTCTCAATCTTAAGACTACCGTCGTGCATGTCATGCAGTGAGTAGGATCCGCTCGTTGCTTGGCATGACGAAGGTAGAATTAGTATTTACGAGACACGAAAACCTCCTCAAGAGAGAAGTCTGACGCGTAGTAGATTGTACATGAATAATGCCTGAATGAAGAATAAATAATGAAGTATGGAATTTGTCGATTCCCAGTGTGTGATGAGGTGATACTCCAGCTGTGACTGGGAATGGGTCTGGCCAACACATTCTTCGGTAACACGGTAGTATCAAACTGTCAAACACCGAGAATCAATTAATGAAAAAGTTTTGTTTGGGGGTTGTGGTACCTATTTTTGAAACTAGTTAGGAATTTAATCTAGGGAATGACTTGAATAATTGGAACAAATAAACTAAATTTTGTAGAACCATATGAGTGGACGTAGAAATGAATTGATGTTTAAGTTGTATTAAAAGTGAGTGATCTTTGTTTGATAAATTGAATACATGAAACCTCTTATTTTGGTATTGGTTTGTCGGGATAACAAAAGAAAAAAGATAATCGAAACTGGATGGTTGGTAGAATATACAAAATTGAGTTTATGAAATGGTGGATGTATTTTAACCGACTAGTATGCAATCTCCAGAGGAGTCACGGTTAAGTAACTTCAGTTTGTGCACTGTGTTTGAGAAACTCCTTGTGTTAGGTAATCTGAATGTGTGAGTCTTATTTTAGTCTAACTACTTCCAGGAGACTCTTCTATGTTTGCAAATCTGATTGAGTATTTTTACTTTGAGTACTTGATTTTGATGAACTCTCTTTTATGTTGAAAATTGGACTTAAAGCATGGTACGTATTAGGAACAGTATCAAACCGAACCTGAAGTAGAAAGTAGGATTTTGGTTAGTGACAGAAATTAAAATTCAGTAGTATATTAGATGAAAGGAGAAGTCGATGTAAATGAGTCCTAATAGAAACGTGCCACTATGGTGTTGAGAACTTGTGGAAGTGATTATGCTTTAATTAATTAAATTACAAAGGGATTCAGGTAACATAGTTGCTTTACTCTTCATGAAGTACTAAGAGGTCAATCTGAGATTAAAATTCGATAAGGAGGAAAACTAAACTAGATACATACTATCATAACGGGGACGTAAGAAAAATCAGAAATATTATCTTAACTTTGTTGTTAAGGATGTAGCCGTATCTTCTTGTCCCTTCTAAATAGAAATTTAACTGCAACTAGATTTTTGAATGTGATTGTTGTGAAGTTTAATTATGATGGTCTATTTTAGTGGAGTATGATTGGTTGTTATTTCAGAAATGTAGTGTTAGTAATTATTGGAAAATTCATATCATAGTTAATGAATCCTATGATCGGTGAAGTCAATTACATCTGAGGTACCTAGGACAGCGGAAAGCTCGAGGAAGTTTCCTCATATGGGTGTTTTGAGGAACTGTATGAGAGGTATCATTTAACATGATGTGTATGAATAGTATGATAGAATTGATTAGTTGTATTCTTGATTGATTGGCATCAGTAGTTTGTTGAGTACGATGTAGAAGAATAGACATTGTGACACTTGATTGTGGGAAAATATTTTGACAGTATCTGTAGAATAAGTGAACAGGCTAACATCTCAGATAATTGTGACAGTTCAGAATTAGTATCTCAGAATCAATGCATTTCTACCCTGACCTTTGTAATTCGACTTCATCTGTAGGGAAAGAACAAACACTATTCATCATATGTCTTCTTTCCTATTACCTTAATCAGGTATTCCGAGTTTAATTAGAGGTGACTCCTAAACCGGGTGTGTTGGGTAAGGACCACTACCCCTCAATGTGAATCTTCCTTCCGTAAGATAGTATACAATATTAAATTACTCACTACCCTGATATCTCTAAATTTTATACCTCTAAAGTGATAGACTAAGGTCCTTAGAAGATAGAGTAATTAATGAAAGGTTTAATTAAATGTTCGGTATTGTAGCTTTGAAATTCCATGAGAACTCTTCTAAACTGAAACTCAGAAGTGGACGTGTTATGTTTTATTTGTGTATGTCCCGAAGATTATTAAGTTATAGAAAGTCTGTCTGTGATGAAATTCTGTGATTTTACGAAGACCCCTCTACATTGTAAATTGGAATATGATGCACTCTGTTTTACTTACTCGTTGTTCTGTAGACTATTAATTTGTGGAATTCTACTTGTGATGTTTGTCAAGTCAGGTAATTAGTTGTGAAGTGTTTATTGAATTGAATTTTTTTCATATGTAGGGAGTAAGTAAGAAGTGGGCGAAAAGCTAAATTGTAACCTGTAATCTACAAAGATAAAATAACGGTTGTTGATGGTCCTAGTTAACTAGCTCTCTGTTGCACAAGTAATGGGTAGGTATATCTAATAGTTTTAAAATTTTCTAATTCGGAATTGTAAGAATTTTGGTTGTGTGATCAATTGTGTAGTAACCTTGTAAACTGAATTGTTAATTTCCAAACGTTTTGCATAAAAACCATAGAATCATCTGGTAGTTAATGATGTGTATTTCCAGTATAGTAAGTATAGCAGGTGTATCAGTAAGAGTTTGGCATGTCATTGATACTGTCACACATAAAGAAACGAAGAACATAAGCAATAACGTAAGGGATAGTTGGAGTTTCTTGTTTAATAAAATAATATGTTGGTTTACTCCATCCTTGTTGCAGTATGAATTTGATGTTGTTTAGAAAGAACCAGACAATTGTTTTTATCATGATTAAACTTAAGAAAGTTTTTATCTCCTTCAGTAGGAGTAAGGTTTTGTTGTGTGTTATCTAATGAACTTTTAGGGTACGATTTAATTGTAACACTCTGAATTAATTGATGATTTTTAAAGATGTCCAGCTGAATGTGATATAATGTCTTGCATGAATGCATGTGTGTTTGGCATTCGCCTTGAGTAGTTAGCGAAATTGGTAGGACGAAGTTTGGGGACAAACTTCAAATTTGGTGGGGAGAGTGTAACATCCCGCATAATTAGGAACTTATATAAATTATAATTAAGAACATAGAAGCGTGCCTTGAATTCAACTCCAATGTAGTTAAGGAATTATTTTCTGCATGCTTGTAGGAATAATTATGTATATTTTCTAAACCTGGATCTTAGTTGAAAAGTATGTGATTAAATTGTTTATGACGTGTAAAAGTCTTGATTGATTTGAGTACAACGTACAAAAGCCTTAGTTAATTTCTAGAGGATACATGAAAGAACAATTAGTGGAATACTACACCTGAAAGATGATCTATTAAGAGACTAAAATTCTTTGACCATAGGATCTATTGGGGCGTCAGCCCTAAGTCCCTAAATTGAAGAATGTGTAGGATAGGAATAATTTAGGTACTCTTTATGAAAGCTCTAGTTACAACTTAGTGGCTACATGAAACAATATGGCTTAGGTAAATTATTGGGTCTACTTTCTCTCATGGGCCAACCACAGCCCAAGCCTTTAATTGGGGTTTAATACAGCCCAATATTTTCATGCTCATGATCCTTAGCCTATTCTTAAATACAATCTACACACTTATTCTTGATTGGCCAAAGAATAGACACATGTTCAACCTTATCTCTCCTTATCTCTTCTTATGTGCACAAAACAAGAAAAATAAATCTGAATTGCAAGATCTAGTCAGCCACATTCCCCTTCCATGCGTTTTATGAGAGGAGAGAACTTGTATGCATGTCTTTTTTTGAACGACATTCCACCCTTTGAAGTCACAAAGCTGAATGCTCCACTTCATGCCCAAAGAAAAACCATACTTGCATATCTCTTCCTTCCTCTTCGCCCAAGCCGTGAGTCCTATGAGAAGGTAACAAAACATCCAAGCATTCTCTCTTTTCTTTCTCCTATTCGGTCAAGGATCCCCAAGCACGGAGGTATTGCAACTGCTCTACTTCCTTGTTTATCCTTATTCTCTTCGCTTTGATGGAAGGCCTTCTGCATGCATATTGAAAGTTATACCCTCACTGCCATTCTATTCTTGTGCGCACAGCCACTTCATGTAGGAGAAGGTGAGACTTTTTTCGTTGCCTCTTTGTCTCCCCTACTTGGACCAATTTTTGACTAAGCTCTTCCCTTTGCTGGAACGTGATTCCGCTTTGATGAAGTCGCTCCATTCCATTGCATGCAGATTAGAGCAAGCTTATATCCATTCCCCTCCTATTTTCTCGTTCGGCCAAGCTCAACTTCAAGGAGATGAGGTACCTTTCGTGATTCTTTTGTTCCTGCCTACTTGAATCCATTCTGGTCGAATCCTTCCTCATTGAATGCGCACAATCCTGCCTTGTTTGAGTTGTTCCATCCATTGCATGCAGCTGGATCGGATCCTTGGAGCATGAGACGTTAAGGATGTTGCGCAACCCTTTGTGATTGTTCAATTGGCCGATTGTTGAACCTTGCGGCCGCATGCAGAAGGTAAAACTCAGACTTCAAACCCTCTCCTTCATCATTCTTGTTTCGGCCAGTATGAGTAAATTAAAAGGATTATGTTTTGTCATTTTATTCCCTGCTTCTTGCTGCTCGGCCCCACATGCTTGTAGGAGGGTATTTTATTTGTGCCATTTTCCTCCCTGAATTCTGTCCTTTGGTACAGCCTTAGGAATTGATGCATATGAACCTAAATTGAAAAGTATGAACTTGGAAAATAGCCTCATCTAAATTGTTGGACTCCTTCTTGAATTAGAAAAGTTAATAGGCTTTGCATGTGCTTAGAAGAATGTAAACAACATGCTGAAGATTATATGAATCATGTCTAAGTGGTATTGGTAGTGTTTTGTAAATGAAATTTATAAGCATTTAGTTGATGAACCAACCTTGTATGCGCTAAGAACTATTTTAGGCAGCATGATAGACCTCATTATCACCCTCCTAAGTCTTGTAGAACATGTATGTAATTAAATAAATTTACATCTCCTAGGTGATGGTGGTACAAACCGAATCTGCATGCATAGAACACCTTGAGTGTTGGTACTTGATAACCTTGGGTAATGCACTCTCAAGTCAGAAAATGTACTTAGTTAGGAGCCTTGAAATTTGATTATAAACCTAGTACTAAGGAAAATGGAAAAGCTATGTAACGTAGAGGAATGAATGTAATGAATTCTGATTTGATGTATATGTTTGTTTAGGTGCGCAAGGTCCTAAATAATTGGACTGTTTGATGATATTTGGAATGCTTGATTAAAAAGCTAAAGTGTCGAGGTAAGTGTCTGGTGGCATTACCTTTTGTGATTGCTAGCTAGTACATGGATTGTGAATGTTGCTCTCATGCTTTGGATTCGGATTCTGCATATGTTATTCGTATGCTGTTCATGGACTTGACGTGCTGGAAATTCTGTTTTGGGAAGTAATTGGTGTTCAGCATTTTGTTATAGGAAATCCATGGAACATATGATATATTGATTATTATTTAGTCATGCATACCCATATCATATTTTTAGCTGCTTTGTGTGCGGACCATTACATAGCATACCTGCATATTTTTCGTGTTGATTACTGAAAATAATTATGAAAAGTAAGCATATGTTTGAGCACGCATCATATAGGCATCCCTCCGGTACCAGGGTATGGGACACTTGGCTTCCGTCCGCTTAGGTCACAGTTGGAGCCCTTTTGAGGAGCCACCCAGGATTCTCCACTGTGTTTGTTAGTGATACGTGCACCGTAGTGCTAGGAACGTAAACTTTTGGCGTTATATACGCACCCTTTTGCGTTATATACGCATTATGATTATGATTAGTATTTGATGGATTTGAACTGATGATGCGACTGTTTTATAATTCTGTATCTAGTTAGTACTGTTGCATTATTGGTTTTTCTATCACACTACTGGGATTTTTCTCACCCCTTTTGGGGCTCAATTTTTATAAAATTGCAGGAGGACGGAAAAGTATATGATGACGTTGTTAGTTGGATAATTGTTGTTTACTGCTACTGTTTGGGATTTTTGTTGTTGTCTGCTTGTCTTATGGATGTTAACTGTGTGTCTGCTGGATGATTGTATTCTTGTACTATTTTGGGGAAGTTTGGATTACTATGGGAAGCATGATTTAGCTTCTGTTTTAAGATTTTTATAGTCGATTCGCACTTTGGAAAAATTCTGGAAACGTTTTGCGAAAACTAATTCTTAAAGTTTTGAATGTAGCTTTATAAACTGTTTTGCGAGCACTTTGCGAGTTGTATTTAGTGGGGCTACAGACCTCCAAATTGCTTATAATTTATATGCGCGCGAAGCCCCACGTGTCTAGTTTCAGATTATATAAACCTTATAATGAAATTATGAAATTTCGATTTAGTATGATTTTTACAAGTCAAGAGGTTTCTGGAAAATACAATGAATTTTCAAGTACCTTGCGAGTTCTTCTTCGTGGGGCTATTCACCTCTGATTCACTTATAATTTATATGTACGCGAAGCCCCAGATGTCTAGTTTCTATATATCAAAGAATATTTTTTTAAGCTGTTTATTTTGAATTTACATGATTTTTGCAAGACAGGCTATTTTCTAGAAAAATTAGAGTTGCGCAGCGAAAGCCTTTCCAAAAATTTACTTGCTGCTTTTATTTTGTGAAGTCAGTTTTCCAAGCAAGATTTTAATTGGTAACATCAAATTGTTTTTACTGAATAAGAATTTTACACGTCAACGTTACATCTCTAATCAGTTTTAGCAGACTCTTCCCTTGGATGCATACAAAGGAGGGTGTCACATATTTGAAACATAATTATTCCAATCTGAAATCCCATAGACCCGAGATTTAGCTTAGACATAACGAATAGAATGAAGAGAAGAAACACTTATATTAAATTAAAAGACAATTTACACAAAAACAAAAAATGGAGAAGGATGGTTTGATGCTCGTGAGGAGTCTTAACGGTTGATACAGAGAAGAGAAGAGGGGTTGTCACTTAGTTACAGCTACAACTTAAATAAATCTAAGCTACTACTACTACTAGGTGATCTTCTTCCTTTAGGACTTCAATCCCTCCAGAATTCGATGATGTTTTTGTGTGTGGGGCGTCCTATTTGTAGATGGAAGATGAGTGGCAGTTTTGTAATTCCTTTGGAGCTGGGTTCTTGCGTGAAGGGACGTGGCGGTGGCAATAGAGTGTAGAAGCTGCGCAAATTGCTGGATGGGACAGGATTTGTTGATGATTAGCTGTTTTTTGCAGTCCACCCATGCTTTGCTTTCTTCTTTGGCCAATGAGAACTCTTGATTCTCTGCTATTCACGTTTCCTGCTGCTCAGTTGGTGCACCGCCTCTGCTTTTAGAAGACTTTAAATCCACGTTTCCTGCAAAGTGTACAGAGGCATTAAATGAGTGGAACAGGTGTATTAAATGCGTCTCAGTCTGTTTCCCTTTTAATATATTTTAAAGGAATATGTTACCATACGTTCTCCCAATGTGTTTTTATCACAAATGTGCAAAACAAGTGATTTTCATGTTGAAGTTGTTCATCAGATGAGAGAACGTGTGGTATTTTTCCATCAAAATAGGCTTAGATGGGAACGAATTTACGTCCCATCAGAAAGCATTGCATTAGGGGCGGGCTCCACCAAATTATATTAAAGACTAACTTTTTCAACAAGTGCCTTTATTTGCATGAGTTTTGGCCAAAGAAGTCTGTACCTTCTTCTACTTTTGTTGGGGCCCAGCATATATTTGATTATTTTTGCATAAAAATAAATGCACAATAATACAATATGAAGAAGGCAATCAACAGCTATCAATATTAATTAATCAACGACAATAAGCAAATAATGATAATTAATCATATTTCATATTGCCTCAAGTGAATAAAATATTCAGCCATGGAATTCAGAATTATTATCTGGCACATATGATAATAATTGGCATAATGGTTATCTAATTGCATCTTGGATGGTGTTGAAAATAATAAATAGCCAGACTTCCTGGTTTTATAAAAAATGCATATCTAATTGGCATATTGGTTAAATGTATGCACATAACGTCACAACTATAACGTGGTAAGGCCTTTGAGAACAAGACATGGGTCCCACGGCTATAATTGACATATATAGTCTTGGTGGTAACAATTTAGTATATCATTTAGTCAACCGCCAAGCTTGACGTATTATTTCAAGAAGATATCTCATGGACCTTCAAAATTTACGTGCCACGATTTTTCTTAAATATTGATAAAATATTAAAAAGGTAGATCCTTTTCAACAAATATTATTAAAGAGATGGAACATTTTTTCCTTTTTCATGTAAATTTAGAATTTAAAAGGAAGGAGACTTAGCTTTTGCTCTTTGCTTGATTTGCCCCCTTCTTTTTAACCTCGATCTCAGCCACGATCTCGTCTGGATCTCGGTTTCACCATACTCGTTGAGATTGGCTTTCATATCTTGGATTACGAACTTTGGTCCTCCTTGAGTTGTTGATGAGCTTCATTTTTGTCTTTTGCGTCCATCGTATTAGGATTTGGTTAGTCGGCGGCTTTTACGCCCTTACCACAATTGGGTAGGAATCGAATTTTATCTTTCCCACAGACGGCGCCAATGTTACGATCTGATAGATCGTGAATGTCCAATCAGAGATTGGTAATTTAATATTGGATCTGTTGCCCTCTCTCAAGTACCTATAGGAGAGGTACCCTAAAGATAAGCGGATCACTGTGCACTATATAACGACATAGTCAAGGCGTGGGGTGTGTGCACAGTGACAAGCTAAGAGAGAGGGTTTAGAGTGTGTGTACCTTATTGGTTTAACCCCTTATTTATAGATGGGTTACCTGACATAAGTGGACTTTTGGGCCTCTTAGGAGTGTTGGGGGTCCAATTGTTGATCCATTGCTGCCGTAGTAGGATTAGTATAATTAAGGAATATTTCCTTAATTCCCTCTTAGTTGTTAGCCCTATTTAGGCCTTCTAGAATGTAGGCCTTTGTCAGGTTCATAACAAAACCTAAGTGTAAAGTGATTGTGAATTAGGTTAAATGGTGTATCAATTGGATTAATTGGGAGTAAATAAATGATGCATAAAATGCATGAATTGATGGTGATGCAATTTGGCCATGATCATTAAGGTGTCATGGAATGTAAGTTAAATTCAATTAAATATTGAATAGCAATTGATAATTGTAATCAAGTAGGTTTCAAGTGGTTTTGGGGTAAGATAAACCCTAATAAAGTATTAAGTATTCACTTGAGTTAGTGATATTAACTAACTAGTATTGACGGCCCAATGATAAGGCCTGAATTTATGTTAAGACTTATGTGGTACGACATTAACTATGTTAAAAGAAATGAAGTTGTTAAATGAAAAGAGAATTATCAAGGTGATTAAGAAAGTTACAAAGTTGGTAATTGGATGAACATATGATATGTTGATTGCTTGAGTTACAAGTAATTGATAGTATTTTTATAAATAATACCAGAGTATAAACGAAAAAAGTAAGTGAATGTAAAGGGTACAAGTAGCTTGGACTACAAGTTAATAGTAGGGAAAGCTAAACAGGTAAGTTCTCGATTTAGGAGTTTTCTTCTCCGTGATTGTTTCATCGTTATAACACCTCGAAGTTCTAAAACATGTAATTGTATATTAAATGTGGGTTAAAGGATAGGATTAGTAAAAATTCTGAAATTTAGGTCAAAATACGAAGGAAGGGTAAAACGGTAATTAGCCAAACACGTAACCCTAGGAAGGTAAAATTGAGTAAGAGATCTCAAATGATAAAAATAACCCTAGAAATGGATTCAGAACGAAAAATTGAGTGGTTAGGCAAGTTTCTGAAAATTCGGTTAATAGTATTTTTACCGAGTAAAAATATTGCAGTACAGTTGCACCGTAAAGCGTGCCAATTGAATTTTGAGCTCTAGTTTTGGAAATAAGTTATAAATGGTATATAGGACTAGGAAATATGATTTTTGGTGAAAATGGATGGAAATTAGTAAGTTTGGGGAAGCGTGTCCACGGCGCGCATAACAGCTTAAAACTGCAATTTCTCTGAACGACCGGAAAACTCCAGATTTATCTGATCAAGGGTAATTAAAGGACAATGGTTAATGTTAAAATTTATAGTTTCTAAATAGGTTATGAAATTATGGACGTTTAGCGGAATAGACGAAAGATTTGAATTAATTTGGACGCGTGAGGTGGCGGTAGGACCCACCCCACTTAAGTGACAATATGACAACATGGCCTAGACACTATTCACTCACCTTCCTCCCTCTTCTCTCTCCTATTCCACGGCCTCCATCGATGTTTAGGGAAGTTTTGATTCAAATTTTCAATCCCTCTTAACTCATTCAATACTACTCCGAATCAAGAAAAGTTTCTGAGCAAATTTGTTGGAAATTGTAAGAACCTGCACCGTTAATTAAGGAACTTAATTAGTTAATTACGAGAAATTAGGAAATAATTCCATAATTGACCCTAATAATTATTATGAGGCTTAGATAATTATAGTAAGTGAGTAAGAATGCTGAAAGTCGCTTTTCGGACGAAAAGTGCAGATACCGATTCTGCTACTCGGTATAAATGCGTACCGATGAAGTATCCCGGAAAATTATGAAAAATGTGTAAGTGTTACTAGAATAATATATAGGACTTGTAAAACAAGTTTCAAGTTAAAATAATGAGAACTGGTGCCAGAACTGATACTGGCTATGGAAAAGCGCGTACCGGAAAGGTGTTGCGAAAAATAAAATAAAAATATGATAAATCTTGCAAAATTGAGAAGGTTCAGAATCCTAAGTTTGGGATTAAAATGCTAAGCGTAGCAATTAATGATAATACTGTGTGTTTAATTCTTAAGTGACTATATATACTACATTTGGCACTAAACCCTAGGCCATAATATTATCCTACTTGAGTCTTTGGGTGGCTGGTCAGTTGTGCTCTACTCCATTATTTCTCTTCTCCTTTGTGTGAGCTTTGAGGCCTCATTTGTTACATGTGAAGATAGCAGGCCTATGAGGAAGAGAAAAGAGCCTATATGGACTAAAGACTATGTATTGTAAAGTCACTGAAAGGTCCAATTAATAGATATTAGGCTTATATACGGTTAGTTAGCATAACTGATGTATAGTGTCTCATTCAAGTGGGTATTGACCACTATATAATACAATGGAGTGTAAAGACAATGGGTATCATGAATAAAGAATTGTTTTCTGTTTCCTGTTAATTCTCTCTCTCTGGTCAGATACAATTTCGCGTATTGTATCAACTGGTGCTTTCATTTTGACCCATCCATCATGAGGGTTCAAGACTTAGCCGAAGAATTCACCACTCACCGTGATCAAGTTCATCAGCGGTTGGATCAGGTGAATGAGTCGATTGAAGTGCGATATGCATCAATGGAGGCACAACTCAGAGAATTTATGTCTCGTTTTCCTCCAACACAAACAACAAATCCACATCACTCATCGTCATCAATGGGTTCTGATGATCGTGGATCTCTACGCTTCGTGAAAATGGAGATTCCGTCGTTTGAGGGTCAAGACCCTAACAATTGGATTTTCAAATCCGAATTGTTCTTTCGTCTTCAACAAACTCCGGATCATCTCCAGGTCCAGATCGCAGGCTTAAAGATGGATGGTGCTGCAGGGGATTGGTTCCAATGGATTTTTAATAGCGGTACGGTACAAACATGGGAGGAGTACACTAAGGCTGTGCGGCGACGTTTTGGGTCGTCACATTACAGAGATGTCAGAGGTGTTCTTGCTAAATTGACCCAAATTGGTTCTTTGGCGGATTACATGCGTGAATTTCAGAGATTGATGAACCAGGTACATGACCTCAGTGATAACTTTTTAATGATTCTATTCATTTCAGGTTTGCAACCTGATCTCCAGGGAGCAATTCAATTACATTGGCCCACCAGTTTGCATCAAGCTATGCAATTAACATTAGCTTATGATACACATCATTCTGAGCTTCGTTCCTCTTTCACAAATTCTACCAAGAAATCATTTCATCGTCCTGCCTCACCCATTAAACCAGATAAACCCTATCCTTTAACTATTCAATCATCCCAAACACTAGCCTTACCCGCCCCATCCACAGTACCTGTTCGAAAGTTATCTACTGAGGAAATCCGCAAGAAGCGTGAATTGGGTATTTGCTTCACATGTGATGAAAAATGGACGGCGAAACATAGATGCAAAGCCAAAATGATGCTCCTTATAGGAGAAGTGGAGGATATGGGTGAAGAGCAAGAAGAAGAGATAGTGTGGGGTATGGAGGAACCCAAGGGCAACAGAATTGATGCAACTTTGAATTCTTTGTCCGGGAGTAATAATCCACGATCCATACAATTGCAGGCCAGTATAGGGAAGCAGGAGGTGAGTGTGTTAGTGGATTCTGGAAGTTCTCACAATTTTATTAGAAGGAGGCTTGCTGAGGAAATTCGATTGCCCATGACAAAATCTTCCAAGATGAGGGTCTTTATGGGCAGTGGAGAATTTTTACTGTGTGATAGAAAGTGTTCCAATGTCTCACTCAACATTCAAGGCCATGGCTTTATCACAGATCTGTGGGTTATTGAGTTGAGTGAATTAAATGTTATTCTGGGAATGCATTGGTTAACTCAACTAGGCAAGGTCACACATGATTATAACAATCTATCCATGGAGTTTGTTTGGCAAGGAATACCAGTTCAATTGAGTGGCTGCCAGCAACAGGGAACAAGATCAGCAACAGCAGGGATGCAAGGTGCATGTAATACTATAGCACTGCAACCTATCGAGGAGGCTCAAGCAAAGGAGATAGCATATCTGGGTCATGTAGTGACTGTTTCTGGTGTAAAGGCTGATCCAAGGAAGTTATCTGCCATAACCGATTGGCCTATCCCTCAATCTACCAAGCAACTAAGGGCTTTTCTTGGGTTAACAGGATATTATAGGAGGTTTGTACAACATTATGCTTCCATAGCCCATCCACTAACCGAGTTGTTGAAACAAGACAGGTTTTCATGGACTAAAGGGGCTGATGCATCTTTCCACAAGTTGAAGATTTCCATGGCCACAACACCTGTCTTACATCTTCCAGATTTTAGCTCTTCTTTTGTCATTGAATCTGATGCATCAAGTTTTGGTGTAGGAGCTGTCTTATTACAAAAGGGTCAACCTGTGTCATTCTTTAGTAAGAAATTGGGGGTGAGATTGGCAGCAGCTTCGACCTATGTCCGTGAGCTATATGCACTCACTGAAGCTGTCAAGAGGTGGAGGCACTATCTCCTAGGGTCTCATTTTGTGATAAGGACCGACCATCAAAGCTTGAGGCAATTGCTTACTCAAACAATTCAGACTCCTGAACAACAAAAGTACATGTCTAAGCTTCTTGGATATAGTTTTAGCATTGAGTACAAAAGTGGACTTTCAAATGTGATGGCAGACTCTTTATCTAGACAACATGGTGCAAATTACTGTTTTAACCTTGATGTCTGAACCAAAGTTTGATATTATTCATCATATAAAGTCCGAAAACTCTTCAGACCAAGACCTCTTAGTTATCCATCAGTCCTTGAAAGATGGTACAAACAAGGACCCTTCCATCACATGTAAGGATGGCTTATTGTTTCACAAGGACAGATTCATGTTGGGCACACACTCCCAGCTTAAAGCTATGCTGATCACTGAAGCACACTGCACACCATTGGGAGGCCATGCAGGTGTCCTGAGGACTTTCCTTAGACTCTCGGTTTCTTTCTTTTGGAAACATATGCGCAAGGAGGTCAAAGACTTCATCACTCAATGCACCATTTGTCAACAGGTGAAGACTTCTACCCAGGCTCCTATGGGTTTGTTAAATCCATTACCTATTCCTGAAGATGTCTTTGATGATTTAACTTTGGATTTTATTACGGCTTTACCAAAGTCTCAGGGATTTACTACCATCTTAGTGGTAGTTGATAGACTCACAAAATATGGACATTTTGGTCCATTACCTACTTCGTACACAGCTTCAACAGTGGCTCACCTCTTTTGTAACATGATTGTGAAACTTCATGGTTTTCCTATATCCTTAGTTTCTGATCGTGATCCAATATTTTTGAGCAATTTTTGGAAGAATTTATTTCAGTTGAGTGGTACAAAACTCCATGCCACCTCCGCATATCACCCTCAGTCCGATGGTCAAACTGAGGTAACAAACCGATATATTGAACAGTATCTTCGCGCTTTTTGCTCAGAACAGAATCATGCTTGGTCTTCCTATCTTTGCTGGGCAGAGTTGCATTATAATACCTCTTTTCATTCTTCAATCAATACATCTCCATTTCAAGCATTGTATGGGAGAACACCAGTGATGTTACCTATGTATCCAAGAGGCTTGATCAAAATTGAGGCATTGGATAGCCTACTGCAGAAGCGGGATGAGGTCTTAGCCAATCTCAAAGTGAATCTGCAACGGGCTCAACATAGAATGAAGCTACAAGCGGATAGACACCGTCGTGATCACACATTTCCAGTGGGTGATCTAGTCCTAGTTCGTCTTCAACCTTATAGACAACTATCAGTGGCAAGGAGAGCAAACCACAAACTTTCCAAGAGGTATTTTGGCCCTTTTCCAATTCAGAAGGTTATTAGCTCTGTTGCTTATCAGTTACAATTACCAGAAGGTAGTCAAATCCATCCTACCTTCCACATTTCCAGCCTCAAACCTTTTCATGGTTCAGCCAACCTTAGTACTTCACCTTTGCCTCTTGAGAGTGTGGATAACAAACCTGTCCAAGTCCCAGTTGCAGTGTTGAGTTCACGTACTGTATCTATCCGTGGAAGACCACAACAGCAAGTTTTGGTCCAATGGTCTCAAACAGTCCCTGAAGATGCATCATGGGAATCTGTGGGAGAGCTTCAAAATGTCTACCCTTCCTTACACCTTGAGGACAAGGTTGTTTTTGAAGATGGGGCAGTTGTTACATGTGAAGATAGCAGGCCTATGAGGAAGAGAAAAGAGCCTATATGGACTAAAGACTATGTATTGTAAAGTCACTGAAAGGTCCAATTAATAGATATTAGGCTTATATACGGTTAGTTAGCATAACTGATTTATAGTGTCTCATTCAAGTGGGTATTGACCACTATATAATACAATGGAGTGTAAAGACAATGGGTATCATGAATAAAGAATTGTTTTCTGTTTCCTGTTAATTCTCTCTCTCTGGTGAGATACAATTTCGCGTATTGTATCATCATTCTTCATGAAATCTCCACCTAAACACTTGTGGTGAGTGAGAGTGAGCATTGGGAGGGTGTTGGTGACCTTGTTTCTGGGTTAGAGGGTCAGTTTGTGTTAGAGTGAGGTGCTGACTTTGAGTTTGGAGAGGGTGTGAACCTTGTGTTTGGTTTTGTGGTGCCAAGGAGTGACCTTTGTAAAGAAAGAACTCATCTTTGTGTGCCATTTTCGTGCACCTTCAAAGTCAGAACCTTAGGGGTGTTGGTGAGCTCCAAGAGCACTCCTTTCTCTGTTTTAAAGTTTGGGTAAGTGCTACCAACCACTGATCATGAGTTTTAATTGATAAAATAGGTGTCTTGACATGTTTAAGGGGTTAAACAAGTAACCAACCTAAGTATGAACCTTAATGAGCTTAAAGATGCATGTTTTAACGTTTTAAAGTGTTAAAAATGGAACCTTGAAGGGATATCTTCGCGAAAATGCAAAACTGCATTCTGTCGCGAAATATCCAGATATTTGGATGGAAATATCCGGATATGGATTTCTGGATATCCAGATATGGATTTCTGGATATCCGGATATGGATATCCGGATATGGGATGTGGAAATATCCGGATATTGATATCCGGATATGTCCCCGAGGAATATCCGGATATTCTGAGTTTTTGAGAACAGTGAAGGCACTGTTCATACATAATGGTATTGTGGGTTTGTGGACCCTAGACTGGTTAAGTTGAGCTTCTGTATTGATTAGTTAAGTCAGAATCTAAGTGATTAAGGGCTTGTGGCTTTGTGAGAAGCCTTAAGACATGAAATGTAAAGGAAAGACGTTGTCCTTGTGTCTTATACTTGTTGAGTATGATTTTGATATGATTGTTGATCCAAAACAGATTGTGATTCTGCTGTGTTTGGGCTTTAAGATTGGTTGGACTCTTGGCTTGGATTGTTAGCTTGCAAGGTAAGCTTTCGTGTCCTCGGTTTAGCCATTGTTGGTTCCACCATGTCCCATGGGGGTATGGTTATATGCATGATGTTGTTTTCATGATATATTGATTTGTGAAATGCTGTTGAGCTGTTATATGCGAGTGCCTTTATGATATGCATGTGGTGTTCCACCTATACGGTAAGCCTGAGTATGTGGTACATACAAGAGGGTGAGGCTGTGGGTGAAGTGCAAGCGATGTTCCTTGTACTTATTGTGGGGTTGTAGACGTACGTCCTGCATTTCTCTGGCTAGTAGAATAGTTAAAACACACATGGCATGAATATCTGCTGCACTGCATAGTTTTGGAACTTATACTGTTAAATGCTTTTGAACTTATATTGCTCGTGTAAGTGAGCTTAGGGTGGAATATCCTTGAGGACCCCTTGTCTTACTGAGATTTCTTTTTAGAGATCTCACCCCACGTTTGGGGCACATATTTCAGGTTCAGGTAATGCGGGGGTTGAGACCTCTGGCGGCAGGAGGCCGGAGCTTAGCTGATTTTATATGCTATATGCTGACATGACTGGATATTGGATGTTGTTTATGTTTTCTGTCTTTAGATTGATATTTGAGTTGAGACTCTTTTGTGGGCTTTGTTGCCTTATTTGGTGAGTATGGTGTAACACCCGACCGCTTCAAGAATCAATGACTATCTCCACATACTAACACGAGACTTTTCAGTGTGCTTCTTCCTCACTCGCATACTTCCCGGGAAAACTTCCCAGGAGGTCACTCATCCCAGAATTGCTCCAAGTTAAGCACGCTTAAATGTGGAGTTCTTCCGATCTGGGCTACCGAAAAGCAGATGCATCTTGTTAGCATAGGTATTACCTATTAATTCTTATAAGCTATCCCAAACTGTGCAGCCTTATACTTGCACAGCCTTCCTCTCTTTCGGGTGTCGATTCGATTCATTCATGCATGTAACGCCGCTCCTTGTTCGTGCCTCTTTGCACCGGCGATCGATCCCCGCCCTCGTCAGCGCTAGGGATGTTACATGCCCGCCAGCTTCCGCCTAGTTCGTCCTCGAACTACACCGTACTGGATGAGAGGCCTGCTCTGATACCACTTGTAACGCCTGACCGCTTCAAGAATCAATGACTATCCCCACAATACTAACACGAGACTTTTCAGTGTGCTTTTTCCTCACTCGCACACTTCCCGAGAAAACTTCCCAGGAGGTCACCCATCCCAGAATTGCTCCAAGTCAAGCACGCTTAACTGTGGAGTTCTTCCGATCCGGGCTACCGAAAAGCATATGCATCTTGTTAGCATAGGTAGTACCCATTAATTCTTATAAGCTATCCCAAAATGTGCAGCCTTATAGCTGCACAACCTTCCTCTCTTCCGGGTGTCGATTCGATTCATTCATGCATGTAACCCCCCGCTGGAAGCCTGTCAGGAGTCGCTCTTTGTCCGTGCCTCTTTGCACCGACGATCACTCCACGCCCTCGTCAGCGCGCGGGATGTTACAGAAATCATCACCCGAACCCATCCCATCGATTAGTTTTCCTTGAAACCCTCTCATTTGTTAGAAAAAGGGCAAAGTCAGACACGAATTTGAAGAGAAAGTTGGGTTTTTTGGAGTTGTTTGCTCAAGCCATTGCTTGGGGATCAATTGGAGGAGTCTTGTGACTTAATTGTGGGTAAGTTTCAACACATTTCATTGGTTGATTTGTGAATTTGATTTCATGAAACCTAGGGCTTGCATGCTTGATTTGTGTAGTTAGAGAGCTCAAATTGAAAATGTGTGTTAGGTAAATATGTCTTAGAATGATGTTTTAGAGTGATAAATGCAATAAAAATTATTGATGAAATGTTTGGTAACTTAGGCGAAGTTTATGATGGAAATTCAAGACTGTGTTTGGGATTGTTGATAGGATTGTGTAATTGAGTTGTTGAGTGTCTGTATGGATAGATTATGATATTGTATGATGTTTGGGAATGTTGAATTGAATCGGATAACCATTGGTTGGTGCCCATGTGGATTTCGGCCATAGGGAGGAAAATTGGGATTGAATGTTGTGAAATTGTGTGGTTGTTATGTTGTGTTGTTAAATGGTAATTAGAAGGGTTGTGTGAAGAGTGGATGCTTTGAGAATCAAAGGAAAAATGGTTGGATTGTGTGGAAATTGAAATTGTGCCTAGAGTGGAATAAATGGAAAAATGATGTTAGGATAGTGTAAAATGGAAAGTGACACCTAAAATGGTGTTGTAGTAACAAAGGATGATAAAGAAAAATGAAAAGAAAATAAAGAAAAATAAATTGTGATTTTTGCCTATTATGGTCGAACCTCACATTGGTGGGGGAGGAATTTGACATTTTGTGACTTTGGTGGATTCAACGTATATTGATGTTCCGTGTATGATCAATGTAAGTTGCCTCCCGCGAATTTGAACACTGAACCGTGAGTTCGGTGGGTTGCCCTAGGTCCCGGACCAAAGGGATTGGGGTAAGTACTCTAGAACCGTGCTTGTAGAATTGATAACTTACATGTGTTTGGTGAATGAAAATAATTGGGAATGTTCTATGTGTAGGCATTCTGTTTGTGTACCTAGCTTGGGAAGTATTACATTGGAGCTGTGTAGAGGAGATTATTCAGATAATCCATTGGTACTGGCGTTTGATCCCCGTGTGTGCTCCACCATGCCCGTTGAGGGTAATGGTCGGAAATGTATGTGAATAATGTAGTATAACATGTTCATGCATATTGTATGTATAATGGTACATAGGATGTACCGAGTCTCTGGCCAGTAGACTGTTCCATCTCCAACCATGGAGGACGCGTGAGAGAGGAGGGAGGAGGAGAGAGAAAATGCTGAAGTTGTGTCTCACATGGTCCAATTGTCACTTAAGTCACTTAAAGTGGGTCTCACATGTCACTTAACTTTCTTAAATCACCCAATTTAACCCATAAATTCATAACCTACGTATTTTTTTTGTTCATATCATATTTTTTTACTTTCTAAAATACTGATCATAATTTTACGCTTATCGGTACAATTATACCGCAGTATTTTACACCGGTAAAATCATTATTCATCAAATTTTCTGAAACTTTCCTGCCCACTCGATTTTTCGTCCTGAATCCATTTCCGGCATTATTTTTACCATTTGAGACCTTCTACTCAATTTTTCATGCCTAGGGTTACGAGTTTGGTAAATTACCATTTTACCCTTCTTATGCATTTTGACCACTAATTCAGGATTTTCACTAATCCTTCCCCTTAATCCACATTTTCATATATAATTATGCATTTACGAAATTCGAGGTGTTATAAATTCCCTGCCTGATGATAATACGCAAGATTAATTCTTCCCTGCTTAATGATAATATGCAAGATTTGTACTTCTGTTATTCTTCTTTTTACTTAATTACTTGTGTTTGTTCTATTTATCTTCCTGAATTAAACACATCACATTACAAATTCACATCACAATGTCATTGTACATAAATTTAAACACATCATCAATGGCAAAAAAAAAATTAATTTATTGCATTTTAAATAAAAAATTATAAATTTCTGGCTGTTTTGAAAATATTTACACATTTATTGCACAATGTCACGACCAATTTGGGCGTCACATGTCACGCCCCATTTAGGCGTGACACCCATGTGGATCACGCCTAAATGGGGCGTGACATGTGCTACCCAAATTGGCCATGACACATGCAGACATGCTGCCCCCAGGGCGTGAATGATGCAAAAAAAGTCTATATAAAACCTTATCACTCTATACACTCTTCACAACTCTTCTTTACCATCAATTCTTACATTTACATACATAATTATTAGCTTAAATTTAGCCTTTTATTTTATTTTTTATTCTATTTTAAAATAAGTTCACATTCTGATTCTGTTTGTGTTGTGTTATATTACAATGGTAGGAAGGTGAAAGGCAGACGAGGTGTCATGTTTGAAAGTGAAAAAAGGCCGACATGTATCCAACGCAACGTAACCATTGATGAACTGCATCAGAGAATTCATCATAAGTTAACTCTTCAAGGTAACCAATCTATCACTCAGATCACCACAAGGTTATGGCAATCTGATCAATACATTAGTTTGCAAGTGGTTGATGATGAACACGTCGAGATGATAATGGAAGAATTTTTCAACCAGTCAAGGAAAGATTTTCTGGAGTTGTATGTGGACATTGAAAGAGTAGAGGATGTAGCCTTACCGGTGAGGTCAGTTGCTTTAAATTCTCCACGTCTTGCATCAACGTCCGCTGCTCATGCTTGTCCAGTTGCTAACATTTCTGAGGGAGATGAAAATGATCCTACTTGGGTTATGCATGACGACGACGACCAATAATGCACAACCCATGTGGCTTAAACCGCCTAAGAGTATAAAAAGGTCGTAGTCTCACTTTCACAAGGCCTGACCTATAAGCCTATAGGCTGGCCTATATTGTACTATTTATTTTAAATAAAATAAAATAGAATAAGTAGAGGAACCAACATCTCAGCATGTTAGATTGTGTATATGAATATTAAAAGGTTTTTGGGAGAGGTTATATTTACTACAAGCATCATGAAGTGTTTGTTGGATTCATGTAGTTATTTTAATTTACAAAGTATGAATTTATTTGTTGGATATGATGAAATATATGTTATTTAGTTTGAGCATTTTGCTTTTGAAAGTGACTTAAATGCAGATTGTATGAGTTTTGTTGTGATTCATAATTCTGTTTGGACATTGAAATTATGATTTTTGGTTTAGCAATAGAATTTGAGTATTTTGTAAACTTGATTCATGGTTCTGCTTGGAAGTTAAAAATTAACAGGCTAACGGGCTAGGCCAGACCATTTGTTTTTTTATAAATGGGCCAAACCAGGCTAACAGTTAGATTCATACTAGGCTTGGGCCAGGCGAAATTGAAATTTTTTTACATAGGCTTGTGCTTTTTAGGGCAAAGCTTGGCCCAGCCCAGCCCATTTTCACCCCTAGTGCCAGGGTTAGGAGGAGGAGGAACGAGGGAGCAATAGGTGGAAATCTAATCCATGCCCAAATCTGGAGAAAAATGTGGCTCCCATCCATGTTAGATCTACCAGCATCTGTACACTCTCACAAATTCCTTAACAAGTGTGCCAGAACCGCAGATCCCCAGCTATATCGGCCAATATCATCAAATCCTCCCCCAAGCAACGGGACTAGACGACAACCCATGTTGCTACCTCCAGACCTGTCGCAAGTAGCCAACACCCTAGCATATGGGCAATATGCGCCCTCGTGAAAAAAATCTCTCGATCATGATCCCCAGCTGCATCACTCCACCGGACCCACAACTAATCGAAGAATGAAATGTGTAGGTTGCCTGTGCCATGAAACTCACTGGTCAGAGGCCTAGCACCAAAAATAGCCTCACAAACGGCAGACCAATCCTCGGATGTAGATCCGGTAATGACTTGCCCGTCAGTAGGCAATCCTAGTATACCGACCACACCCTGCAAGGTGATACCCATCTCACCCTGTGTCATGTGAAAAGTATGTGTCTCTAATCATAAATTCATTCATAAGTAATTAATTCATACAAATTATCACATCATGTTCCTACCAATTTTATAATCAAGTATACTAATTCATTATTAATAATAATACCTAGGTCACTAATTAATTCGTAATTAAATAATAATAATAATAGTTAGCTCACTAATTAATTCGTAATTAAATAATAATAATACCTAGGTCACTAATTAATTCGTAATTCAATAATAATAATAATAACTGGGTCACTAATTAATTCGTAATTAAATAATAATAATTCATGGGTCACTAATTAATTCGTAATTAAATAATAATAATACTTAGGTCACTACAAAATTCCTAAGTCACTACAACATTCATAACTCACTACAAAACTCCTAAGTCACTACAAAATTCCTAAGTCACCATTACAATTTTCTAACTCACTAATATACGCTAAACCCAACATATTCCTAATGTAGCACTGTAATTTAAACGTTTACATAGCAGGTGTTAAAAACTTATTTTTGTTAGCAGAGCTTCGCTACACAAATTTCCACGTAAGGTAGAGAGCACAATCGTCTTAGAGAGAGATTAGAATGAGAGTGTGAAATGGTAAAAAAGGGAAAATAGGAGTTTATATAGGCTGCATGGGTCATGCCCCTTTTGGGCGTCACATGTCACGCCTGGTTTAGGCGTGACCCACCAGGCAGTGACGCCCTCTTTGGGCGTGACATGTGACGCCCAAAAGGGGCGTGACATTGTGCAATAAATGCGTAAATTTTCTCAAAACATCCATAAATTTGTAATTTTTTATTTAAAATGCAATAAATTATTTTTTTTTGCCCATCATCAATGTATTTGTTTATATGAATGCACATGTATGCATCTATACTATCTCACTGTCAATCATATATACAATTTAACCATCGTCCTTAATAGACTATGGTGGAACAACAAGAACGGAGAAAATTCCAAAACCAAGAGCTTACCTGTAAAAGATCAAATCCAATGTTTACTTGTATCCCGTTCTTTAACCTATTGTATCACCCAAATTATAATTAATACCAATTCACCACACAAGTCAAGGACAACTATCCCATGTTTTCATATTTATTACATATTACTATTTTCACATGAATAGTAGGTAAAACAAGGTTTTTAATACCTTAAGCCTACATATAAGACCCAAATAGGACCTCACTTATTTTCTTTGTTTAAATACTAACCAATCATCATTAAATATCCTATGGATCATTATTTTACATAGCCAATGAATTAAACTCTTAAATTGCACAATTATTTCAATATGGCCGAAATGCACACAAAATTTTCAACATTGACATCCTGTACCATTTTAATCACGAAATCTTCATTTTTTATCCAATTGATCTGAATTTTTGATATGTTATATTAAACACATGTAACTTTAATTTACAACAAACTATGCTTCATTTGGAGTCTTATAGATTCAGATATGATTTTTTAAAATGATAGCTAAAAATTAACATATAACCAAGTTCATGCATCATTTTCACTTCTTTTGATTTTTCCACCACTTGAATCTTAAATCCAATAATACCATGACTTCAATTTCACTTTGAAATTATTACATAAACATGGTGCACCCTATTTAACACTATATGGCCGATTGGTTCATTGAAGAATCACTAATCTCACATGCTTGCTTTTAATCTTTTCTATGCATAGTTTCACATAGATTTAATAAACAACCTCAAAACCAATAAAAACCACATGAAACAACATCAATTAACCAAGATATTATCAAACCCTAACCCATCATAAAACACTTAATAAAATAACTTCCAACCATCAAAATTTAGATGTAATACCTTATTAAGCTTAATTGTGAACTAGGCAACACTTTCCATCCAAATACTTGTCAAATTCCTAACTTTCTCTCTCTAGATGAACAGTACCAGCCCTCTTTGAATGAGTGTTTCTCTCACTACAAGGCTCCTCAAGAAGAAAAGAAAGAGGATTTAGGTTCACAAGACCAAAAGCTATAACTTTTGTGTAATAGGTTTTATCTAAAAATGCCTAGAACCACTTGAACTCTCTTGCTCTTTCTCTCATCATGCTCACGGCCTCAAGGAGAAAGGAAGAAGAAGAAGTGTTCGTCGGATACTTGGAAGAAGAAAGATGACTACTTAAGTCTTGAAAAATATCTTAAAAGTTAGCTTACTTTAACATTTTCCAACTTTGCAACTTGCTAAAATCCTATTGGTTCTTTAATTTCCCACACACCTTGTCATCATCTTACACAAGATTCTAGAATCCTTCCAAGTCACTTAGCCACCTCACATGTAGAAAATGACTAAGCTTTCTTACTTAGACACTTTAACACCTTTAGACTTTCAAACTTTTCATTCATTGGTCCATTTGTTCAAGACTAGTCAACCTTGATTCTTATTGGTTGGTCAACACTAGACTTTGACCTTTAAGAATATATAACATACAAGGTTACAAAGAATTAATGATACATAAAAAATCACGCAAAGAATTCACAAAGTTAAATTATGTTACTAACTTAACAACTTTGTATTCACCTTAGACCTAAACCAATTTTCATTGGTTTATTAATTTTCATTACTTTGACATATTTTTAGAAATTAATTTAGACATTGTTTGATCACAATAAGATCACTTTAAAGCCATGAAATTAACTATAGAATTTAATTACATCATTAAAATCAACCTTTGACTTAACCTTGGTCAATTACCAAAGTAATCATGGCTTTTCACGTAATGACATCTATGTCCCCACATATACCTTATACTTATTTTAGGGTGCTATTAGACTTGTTTGGCATGAACTATATTCTTAACTTATTTATCATGTCAATTACATGATTTACCGTTTACCGTTAGTTAATCCACTATCATCTAATTGACAGTGAAGGTTGTTATAGCCTAGGACCACCTTCTCCAATTCTTCTTCAGTGAAGAATAACCTCAGGGGACATGGCTTGTTCCCCCTTTCTTTAAAAACGGGTCTGTTTTTGATTGACATGACCTCTTTAGGGTATTTTCTTCTGATCAATGTAACCCTTTGAAGGCTTGTTGAGAGAGCTCCAATGGGTCAAAGGTGAAGCTAGGGTCTAGTAAAGAGATCACTGGATCCGGTTGGTCCCTGCACTACTTCAGTGGCTCAGAGACAGTGGAAAGTAGCGACACAAAGAGTTGCTGCGAGAGCAGAGCCACAACATCGTCCATATCTATTCTATCTTAGTTCTATGGAGTCTTTATCTTTCTTGGATGTTTCTTTTTATTCAAGTATGAGCTAAATTGTCTAGGATGGGTGAAAGAGTACCCGTGTTGTGATGTAACCATGTTTGCCTAAGCTTTTCTATGCAATTTTCCATTAAGTTGTTTAATAAAATATTTAAATTGTCTCAAACTTGTTGACTTATCGAGAAAAAGATGCAAGTGTTATGAGATTTGGGCTATAGAGAGATCATTCACACATGCCATAACATACACAAAACAGTCAAGTTAGTTCTAGTTCAAAATTTTGAGAGTCATCCAATTTTTATTCTTGTAAAAACCAAATAAAATATTATTCGTTCATAAAGTTCACCCCATTGAAGCACGTTGCGGGGTCATTAAGAGAGAGATAAAAGAATATATTCTTCTTGTATTGTAGTACCACTTGAAGCTTTGTACATGCCTCTATTTATAAGCTCACAAGACAAGGTATGTTACAATAGGATAAATGACCAGAATTACACTTCTTCGTTGATTACAATTTGAGATTGAATATCCATCAGTCATATTATTCTCGGGTAATGAACATCCGACAATCATATTATTTATTACAAATTAGACAACTTTAGAGAGAAAAAAATAATTTTTAGAAAGAGAAAATAATTTTTTAGAGGAAGAATCATTTTTTAATTGTAAAAATTATATAAATAATTTTTTTAAATTTAAATTTAATTTAATTTGTAAAATATAATAATTATATTATTTTTTAAAATAAAATAAATTGTAAAAATATCTAATTAACTCTTTATTTTTCTCTCTTATCATATTTTTTACTATCAAACAAGAGAAGATAATAATACCATTTATGTTCTTTCACTTCTTTCCCCTTGAATTCCTTTATTTTTGTTCCCTTCTTAATTCCCAAACACACCATTAGGTGGTGTTTGGTATGTGGGTTTATTTTGGAATCCTGGGAAAGTGATATTGGGATTGTTATTTTCCCACATTTGGTATAAGGAAGTGTAAATTTTTTTTTCAGGAAAATTGGATTCCCGGGATTTCAATTTGTGAAGCAGAATCCCATGTAAAAATATCACCTCAAGGGTCGTATTTTCGGAATCCCACCCGGTGGGAATATTTGCAAATTATTTTGGACAAAATTACCCAGTTGTCTTCATCCTCTCCCTGTCGTGCAAACGCATGAAGATTTCCCTATACACCATCTCATCTGCATAATCAAAAGATTCAAAATAATAATAACTTATTCCCTTACCCTTCTTTTTATTTCTTTTGAGTTTTTAGTTTCGCAAAGTACAACTTTCACAATAACATCCCCTCAAAGCATGTCTTTAGTTTCTCTTGAAGGTTTTTGTTGCTGAAACGAACTAGGCAGACATTATTGCATAGTAATAACTTTCGGAGTGGAATGCCTGATTTGGTTTGGTGGGTCAATTTCAAGTTTGGTTTTTTTTTTTTTATCTAATCAATCGAGAAGTTAGACGGTGCAGACCGCAGAAAGAGAGAAGAGACTGAGGGGGTTGATTGGTGGGAAGGTTATTTTTGTAAAATTATCCCATATTCATAACAATATTTTATAATCAATCATCAAACATAGCATCCGAAAAATTAATCCAATATTTTTGAGAATATTTTGTCCTACCAACAACTTTTTGATAAAATTCTTGAGAAACTTACTTTCTCATCATAATTTTGGATAAAAATTATTTCTCCTTTGCCAAATACCCCTGAACCGTTTAATAGTGATAATTATTTCTTTTTTTTTTGACAAATATTTTTACCATGTCCGTCATTGTGCGAAACCAACCAGGTGAATTACCAAATCACTCAATTGTTTTAGTAAAGAACCGAAAAGGGAATCTAGGTAAAAATTGTTTCTCCTCTATCAAACACCCCTTAACCGTTTAATAGTGATAATTATTTCTTTTTTTTTTTGACAAATATTTTCAGGGAAAAGTATTTCTCCAGTCAACCGGAAATAAAATTAACTCGAATGAGCTCAAAACGACGTTATTTTGAGATTATTAGATTAAAAAATTATAATAATAAAAATTAATATAACCTTACAATATATTATAATTATAAAAATACTTTAATTTCTGTCCCAAAACGACATCATTTTGTACTCGTTCATATAACTTATCTCCGTTTGCCTATATATTATTACCATGTTCGTCATTGCGCGAAACCAACCGGGTGAATTACCAAATCACTCAATTGTTTTAGTAAAGACCCGAAAAGGGAATCCAGGTTAGAACCGAAACCGGTTTGAAAAATTGTAGCAACAGAAGAAGACGCAGGTTTATGAAGGGTTTAAAGGCGGCTGCTACTACCCACAAGGCCACAACTGAAGTTTCGATTGGTGGCTTCCATCACCAAAATGTGGACCAAATTAGCCAAGCGAGCTTCCTCAAGGAAGTTCAATCTATCCACTGAATCCTTCTACTTTTCTTCTTCTTCTTCTTCTACTTCCCAGAGATATTCTCAGCGCCCGGATTTTCCCGAGAAAACAGGGCCCCTCGAGACCCAAACAAGGGTGAAATCGAGGTACCCATTTCTGGGTTTCAATCAAGTTGGTGTTTTTACTTCGAAAAACGAACTGGGTCGATCCAAGTTTTTGTTTTCTGAAGACCCCTCTTTTGATTTTTCTTTGTCTTTGACATTCAGTAGAGGTCATGCTAGTGTTGCTGAGGCTATTGAATCCACTGATACTGAAGATGATTATTCTGGGTCTGATGAGGTTCACAAATTGTTAGAGGAAATGGTGAAAGAAGAAAAGGGAAAATCTCAATTGGAACACCAAAAGAACATAGGTGGAGGCATGGCTAGCTACAAATACAAGATGCTTCGGAGGAGGCAGATAAAGATGGAGACTGAGGCATGGGAAGAGGCAGCAAGAGAGTATCAGGAACTGTTGGAGGACATGCGTGAGCAGAAGCTTGCACCCAATTTACCTTATATGAAGTCATTGTTCCTTGGTTGGTTTGAACCTTTAATGAATGCAATTGCTTCGGATCAAGAGCTTTGCAAAGACAGCAAGCAGAGGTCATCCCATGCTCCTTATTTCAATGAGTTGCCTGCAGACATGATGGCTGTGATTACGATGCATAAGTTGATGGGGTTGTTGATGACCAATAGTAATGGAGTAGGTACTGCAAGAGTGATCCAAGCTGCTTGTCAAATAGGTGAAGCCATTGAACACGAGGTAAATTATACTTTTATATGATATATGTAAATCGAAGAAGATAAATGATTTTGTTATCTGAACTCAAACATCTACTTTCTGCTCTGAGATTTTGTGTTCTATATAATTATTTTATGCTTTTATATTCTATATAATAATTTTCTTCGGTCATTTGCCTTATATTGCTAACATGACTGGGTGAACTTTGAAGGCCTTTTTTCTGTAGAGAAAAAAAATAAATTAAGCTAATTTTTAAGTATCCTTTCTATAATCTAACATGATACGCATGGTGTTTCTTCCCTAGTGTCTATCACTCAAATGCCTACAGCCAGTTGAATTTATGTTCAGTAAATAATGTGGTCAATTCCAGTTTTGTTGTTCAAGTGAGATGTCACTATTGTAAATTCACAATATTCAAGTGTTCATTAGCTGAAATCCTACCCTTATATGTCGATCAGGCTAGGGTATACCGATTTATGGAGAAGACAAAGAAGACGAAGGAGAAGAGAACACCTGTTGGGAAGCCTGATGGAGATTCTGATCTTGCACCTGTAAAAGAAGGCAAACTGACTGAAGAGAAAGAGAGAATGGTTAAAGAGCAGAAGAGACTTAGGAAAAAAGTTGCCAGTTTAATAAAGAAGCAGAAAAAGCAACAAGCCATGGGAATAGTTCGGGGACAAGATGATTGGAAACCATGGGGTCAGGAAGCTCAAGTAAAGGTTTGTAATGTTTATATTGTACCTACGAACAAGGAAGGTTCTTCTTTTCGTGTTTCAATGTAGTTATTTGTCTTCCAGGTTGGCTCTCGTTTGATGCAAATGTTAATAGAAACAGCCTACATACAACCACCTGCCAATCAATTTGGAGATGATCCACCAGATATACACCCTGCATTTAAGCATACTCTTAAAACAGTTTCAACTGATACACAGGGAAGTAGGAGATACGGTGTTATTGAATGTGACCCTCTGGTGCAAAAGGGCCTTGAAAAGACTGTAAGTGATCTTTTATCCTCTAGGGATTATTTGTACTTGAAGTCATGTCCAGATTTCTTTAAGTAGGTTATTAGACAGATTTGTTATGGTTTTTATCTGCAATAATACATTTGCTTTCTCATTCATAAATTCATGAGACTGATGCTAACATCAAAATGTGTTGCCATTAACAGGCCAGGCACATGGTCATCCCCTACATGCCAATGTTGGTGCCACCTACTAACTGGACAGGGTACTGCACATATTTATACAAATAATTTTTCTTTTTAATTTGTTTTTCATTTATTATAGAGTATTGAAGTATTTTTTTATTTTTTTTCTATGTTAGCTTAGTTTATTTAAGAAGAGGGGGCGAACCGGAGCAGTGGTAAAGCTGTTCTTTCGTGACTGAAAGGTCATGGGTTCGAATCCAGGAAATAGCCTCTTTGCAATTATGCAAGGGTAAGGCTGCGTACAAGGATTGCCTCCACCTCGCACTCACTAGTCGGGTTTAACAGGGAGTGATTTTTTTTTAAGCTTTGTTTATATAAGTGGGCGAGCTTGAAGCAATGGTAAAACTTCTTCTTTGTGACTGAAAGGTCACGTATTCGAATATAAGAAGCAACCTCTTTGCAAATATGTAAGGGTAAGGCTGTGTACAAGGATTGCCCTCACTCCTACCCTCGCTAATCGGGGTTTAATAGGGAGTGGTTTTGGTTAGCTTAGTTTATTTGTATTGTATAACGGCAACAATTTTAATAGCAACATTTGTATCATAGGAAAAAGTTCAAACATCTCATTAGTTTGCAGTTCCAATGTTTTACTAAGTTTGTCTTTTCTAATCGGACCATAATGTTATTCAGCTTGGACTTAGGAGTTGTGACTAAGTTCTGCCGTTTTGCTTTCTAATTTTCAATTTTCTTAGAAATGTTGCAATATTTTGGTAGGTATGACAAAGGAGCGTACTTGTTTTTGCCATCTTACGTTATGAGAATACATGGAGCAAAGCAGCAACGTGAAGCAGTTAAAAGGGCTCCAAGGAATCAACTTGACCCGGTTTTTGAGGTTGGAATTGTTTTTTATATTTGTGCATTTGTGACTCAGTTCATTGTTCACAGTTAATACTTACTGAAAATAACTCTGGTATTGTTTTATATTTAGGCCCTTAATACCCTTGGCAATACGAAATGGAGGGTAAACAAAAAGGTGCTCAGTGTTATAGATCAAATATGGGCTAATGGAGGACGACTAGCTGACTTGGTTGATCATGGAGATGTGAGTACCAAACAAACTTTATTGCTAAATTTATTTGTTAAACTGATAAGATTTTCAACTCAGAAACAAAAAATAAAAGCGACACAAAGGAATTCCGGGATAAACCAGATTTTATATATTGAAAGTATGAAGTAAAATTACATACAGTAATGGCAGTAGTCACTAAAATAAGATGATTACAAAGTGCAGAAATGACAAGAAATCAAGAAGGTAAATGACAAAATGAAATTACAGATAATGAATGCAATTCTAGAGACTCCCTTCTCTCCCAAGTTCCTATTCGAATCCAAAATAATTGCCTGCCCTCTTCATTTCTTTCATCTCTATTTATTATCTATACCCACTTCTAGTATATTCTTTATTAACTAACCATTTTGCTGAGTCAGCATCGAGGGGTGGGAATCTCCTATAATGCTTCCTACAATACTCTTTTAGAATTGGTGTCGTATCAATACCTCCCTCACAAAGTTTCACATTTTCGTCAAGGTGAAAGCTTGCTGACCAAAATCATCCTCCAGGATCCCATTGCTTGTAGTATAGGGTCCCACTTGTGCAAGGAGCATTGTAATTTCCGCGGGGATCCCATCACTCCTCTGTAGTACTTCCCTCTTCTTTAAAAGCTTACTGAATTTGCACAAGTATTTTCACATTGTCTGCCCAAATGTCTTCCCCACTTCCAACCACAACTGCTTGGACATTTGTCTCAACCTTCCTTGGATATATAAATTCTTTTGCAATATTGAAGTCTGTTACGATTCCTACTCCAAGGTTTGGGACTTGGAGTCCCACATCGGAAACATAAGGTTCTGGTGTGCGATTTATATGGACTTTGGGCTCTCCTACCTCATGGGATAGTTTTTGGGGTGAGGCTCTTCCAAAGTTCATATCAATTGGTATAAGAGCCTTCCACTATGTCTTTCGGCTGCAATCGAGCAGTGCGGGTGGTGACGCTGGCATTGCAATGTTTGCCTAGGGCTAGTAAAAGATTAGCGCAAAGCCAGCCCGCATGGGCACCGGGGCTGCGGAGCGTGGTAGAATATTATGATCCTAGTCTAAGGTATGAGACTTACGCTAGATTGCAGTGTTCACCTAAGGCTAGTAAAAAAATAGTGAAAAGCCAGGTCCGGGTGGGCGCCGGGTTGCGGAGGTGGAATGTTATGATCCAATTGCAAGGTATGGGACTTGAGTCCTACATAGGAAACATAAAGATTTGGTGTGGGGTTTATATGCACTTTGGGCTCTCCTACCTTACGAGCTAGCTTTTGGGATGAGGTTCTCCTAAGGTTTGCATCATTTGGTATCAGAGTCTTCTACTATGTCTCCTGGTTGCAATCGAACGGCGCGGTTGGTGACGTTAGCATTGCAATGTTCACTAGCGCTAGTAAAATACTAGCGCAAAACCAGGCCCGCGTGGGCACAGGGGCTGTGGAGTATGGTGGAATGTTATGATCCAATTGTAAGGTATGGGACTTAAGTCCCACATCGAAAACATAAGGGTCTGGTGTGTTATTTATATGGACTTTGCGCTTTCCTACCTTATAAGTAGCTTTTAGAGTGAAGTTCTCCCAAGATTCGTATCAATTTGATAAGTATCAGAACCCAGAACAAAGAGAAACAAGTGAGATTGTATTGTTACAGCCGAATCCAAATCATACTCGACCATCCACGTACATGAAGTCTTGTAGAAAGGAAAAATTACAGAATTAGCATGGAAGAAAATTACAGGGAATTGCTATTACAGAATTAGCATGGAAGCAAATTACAGAATTAGTTACATATTAAATGAAATTACAGTAAGAAAAAGTAAGATAGGTTCTGAACAAATTCGAGAGTTCTGAGTTTCTCACAAGTTCCAAAATAGTCCCAATTTCCAACCTCCTTCTCATTCTTTTCCTTCTATTTATACTAAGCATTCCTGTGTTCCACGTGTGACTCCCCTTCATTGCCTCTAATAGAATTTCCCTTCCAGAATATTCTCCATCTAACTGCCTTGGTGACTCAACATGAGTGTTTTGAGTGATTGATTCTGTACATTTCTTTCTAGAATGTCCCTTAAGAAATGGTATCCTAACACTTTTGATTGGATAATTGTGTGTCTAATAGGAGCACCGAGGGAATATATTTATATTAACAAATACGGAAACTAATCTATCATATACAAGATGTGGGACTATTCTATTATATATATTTGAACTATTCTAACAACTACTCTAACACTCTCCCTCTAGCTTGTGCGTATATATTGTAAGCACCTAGCTTGTTACAAATGTATTCAACCCGAGGACCTCTAAGGGCTTTAGTGAAGACATCAGCGAGTTGATCATTGGAGTTGACAAATGCCGTTTTGATTTCTCCTGACTGAATCTTTTCTCGAATGAAGTGACAATCGATCTCTATATGTTTGGTTCTCTCATGAAATATATGATTAGATGATATATGTAGCGTAGCTTGATTGTCACAAATAAGTGTCATGAGCTATTTCTGTTCACAAAGATGGAGCTCCCGAATCAACTGCTTTGACCAGATTAGCTCGTAGGTAGCAACTCCCATCGCACGATACTCGACCTTTGCATTAGATCGGGCGACAACAATTTGTTTATTACTTTTCCAAGAAATCAGGTTTTCTCCAAGGAAAACACAATAGCCTGAAGTAGAGGGCTTATCCGAGGGTAAACCTGCCCAATCGGCATCTGAATAACCACAAATTTCTGTATTTTCCTGATCTGAATATAATAAGCCTTTCCCCGTGCTTTTTTGATGTACCGGAGGATCCTCACGGTGAGATAATTGAGCTTCCCAATCAACCTCTGATAATGTCCAGGATTAGATAATAGCTCCCCCCTGTCCGGGCAATAATTTGATAGTAGGATCCATGGGTGTATCAATTGGCTTACACCCCAACATACCGTCTCCTCTAAGATATCTAAGGCATATTTCCAAGAAGTAACGAAGCTTACCAAGATCCTTTGTTTGAAATTGACCGAACAAATACTGTTTAACTGGCGAATCCCAGCTTGATCACTCCCAGTGAGAATGATGTCATCGACATAGACTAACAAATAGATGCACTTATCAGGAGATGTGAACCTATAAAACACAGAATGATCAGCCTTGCTGCAGATTAAGCCAAAAGCCTGAACGACAGAACTGAAATGGTTGAACCACTCCCGAGGAGACTGCTTGAAGCCATATAAGGACTTACGAAGTCTGCGCACCATCCCAGACTCCCCCTGAGCAACAAAGCCAGGTGGTTGCTCCATGTAAACTTCTTCTAAATCACTATGAAGTAAAGCCTTTTTAATGTCTAGTTAAATGAGTGGCTAGTGACGAACAACAGCGAGGGGAAGAAACAGGCGGATAGACGCCATCTTAACGACAGGAGAGAACGTGTCACTATAGTCAAGACAAAAAATCTGAGTAAAACCCTTGGCGACTAAGCGCGCCTTGAAATGATTAACATGGCCATTAGGCCCAACCTTGACAGTAAAGATCCACCGATAACCAACAATAGACTTCCTCGGAGGAGCATGAACAAGATCACAGGTGCCATTGGAATGAAGAACAGTCATCTCATCAAGCATCACTTGGCGACATCCTGGATGGAAAGTGCTTCACCTATGGTCTTAGGAATAGAAACAGAAGAAAGACTAGAAACAAAGGTGAAATGAGGAATAAAAAGACGGTTATAGCTTAAAAAGGTATAAAGAGGATAAAGATTACGAGTAGTACGTATACCTCTTCTTTGGGCAATGAGAAGAGCCTCTGGTGAAGGAGCCGGAAGCGAAGAGGTGATAGGAGAAGGCGATGAGTCACCTAGGGTCAAGTCCGCAGGAGACACTTTCTGACGACGCTGATAGGTTAGAAAAGGGCAATCCCCAGGGATGGAGGCACTTTCCTTTGGGAGAGAGTCACCTGCAGCTGGTAAAGACAAGTCAAGAAAAGGAGTAGGAAGAACCTGATCAACCTGTGACAACTGAGATGGAATAGAATGAAAGGGTTGTTCATTAAGAAAAGTGACATTAACTGAAACAATATAATACTTAAGATCAGGAGAATAACAACGATAATCCTTTTAAAGACGAGAATAACTAAGAAAAATACAGTTAAAGGCTTTGGATATTAACTCGTCCTTACTAGGAGTGAGATCATAAACAAAATAGGTACAACCAAAGACATGTGGAGATAGAGGAGCATCTGGAAATAATAGATTATGGGGAATGTCATTGTTAAGCACAGAGGAAGACAAACGATTGATGAGAAAAATAAAGGCGAATGCGGTCGCCCACAAGTGAAGAGGAACTTGCATGTGAATAAGAAGGGTACGGACAATTTCAATGGGATGTCTGTTTTTACATTCGGCCACCCCATTTTGTTGTGGTGTGTGAGGACAAGTGGTCTGGTGTAAAGTACCTTGTGTAGCCAAGAAATTAGAAAAGTCAAAAGAAACATATTCCTTAGCATTACCACTACGTAAAATACGAATAGAAACACCAAATTGAGTATGAACCTTAGCAGAATTTTTTTTTATAAATGGAGAATAACTTAGAACGATTTTTCATTAAATAAATCCAAGTGCAATGGGAATAATCATCAATAAAAGTAACAATATATCGAAAACCTAAAACAGGCAAAGTACGACTTAGACCCCAAATATCTGAATGAATAAGAGAGAAAAGAGTATCAACTTGTTTATTGACTCGACTGGCAAAGGAGGAGCTTGTGTGCTTCCCTTGCTAACACAACAGACAATCTAAAGACCGAAGACCGTATAAAAGAGAAACCATCTTCTGCAATTTTGAGAGACTTGGATGATCGAGGCGACTGTGGCTAAGTTGTGGAGATTCTGTGAGAGAGCATGCCACTGAAGGACGAGGTAGAACCAGATAATAAAGCCCCCGTGACTCACGACCCACTTCAATCGTCTTCCCCGTACTCGGATTCTGCACAGAAACTGAATGGTTAGAGAAAGTAATGGTGCAAGTGAGGGAGTGGACCAATTTATTAACAGAAATTAAGTTATAAGGGATGCCATGAATGTAATAGACAGATGTCAAGGTCAAAGAAGAGGTCGGACGAGCTTGTCCAATCCCACGAACAGGGGCTTTAGTGCCATCAGCAAGCGTAAAAAAAGGTAAATGATCAAAATAAGTAAGAGATGTATAGAGTTCTTTATTACCACAGAGGTGATCGATAGCACCTAAATCATATCCAAGCACCAAGTGATGTAGAATGAGAGACACAAGCAACGAGATTACCATTATCTGGAGCGGAGGCTGAGACTGAGGAGAAGCCCTTCTGGGAAGAGTCTGGAGTGCTGCATAGTCCGCAGGTGAGAGATAGACTGAACCTGATGAAGTAGTGTCTAACTAAGCTATATTTGCTGCATGAGAGGGTCACAGGTGAGGATACTTCGTGTAACAACGATTTTCAAAGTAACCAAGTTGCTGACAATAATTATAACGAGGTCTCCGACCACGTCCGCCTGGGCCGCGACCACGTCCACTGTTCCCAAGAAAGTCAGTACGGGAAACAAGAGCAGTGGAATCAATAACAGAAGATGAATCAAGAGTAGTAATTGGTTTCTTGTTGAGATTCAAGAGACGTTGGTAGGTCAGTGATAAATAAACTAGGACCCCCATTAGTCAAGATAGTGTCACGGACAACATCATACTCCTCAGGCAGACCAAAAAGAGTGGAACCATAAAGAGACGCTCCACCTGTTTTCTATATGCAGAAGCATCGGAAGGGCAAGGCAACATATCCAAGTATGCCTGCATCAAAGATCGACTTTTGCCAATATATGTCTCCATCTGAATATCATATGATTTGCGCAAATTCATGAATTAAGACATGATAGAATAGAGCTGCTGGATATCACTAGTGTAGAGATGTTTGGCTTCCTCCCACATTTCATAGCATGTTTGAAAAGAATAAAAGATGTCCAAAATGATTGGATGTAATATCCCAGGAAAATAATAGTAATTTATAATACAATAAATTAATAATAGAAATAAATTATAAATTAGTAATAATAATAATAATGTGTGATAAATTGTGATTGTTTGAATTATTAATTGATTGATCATTATGCTTTAATGTTTGATTAGTTGATTGGTAATGTTTGATTGGATTAGGATGAGTCAACAAACATAATTTGATTAGATATGATGAGTCAGCATTGAATCAATAATGAGTCAGTAATGAGTTAGCGATATTCTGAGCCATAATAAAAAAAATAAAAATAAATAATGTATGAAGCCAATATCTGAGTCAAATACATCAATAAAGAAAAAGGAAATAAATGCACGAAACCCATATCCGAGTCCAAAACTTCAACTATAAATAGAGGCCTAGTCTAATCAAACCAATTCACTCTTCAACATTTCTCCTCTACTACTACTCTATCTCTTCTTACTTCAAAAACTTATTTTATTTTTATATTCTTCTGGTTACCAACCGGTTCTCTGCCCCAAATTATTCTTTTCTTCTAGAAGTTAGCGAAAACGGAGACCAGGTAATCCTAATCCCTAGGTATTTTTAGATTATATTTTATGTGAAATTTGGTATGTGTAATCCTAATCCTTAGAAGTCTTAGGTTAATTTTATATGAATTTTGATAGGGTAATTATGATCCTAAATATATCGTAGGGTTGTTTTATATGAAATATATTGTATGTAATCTTAATCCCTAGATTCTATTATAGAACCCATAATTTATTCTGATTTTTAAGGCGGTTTTTATTTTTATTATTTTTGTTTTTCTTGAAATCTGGTTGTTGAATAAACTCTTTGTTCCGTCACGATCGTGTTGCACATATGATATTTGAATATTATATACAATAGAAAGCAATTGTTACATAATGTACTTTAAACCCAAATTGTCGTCTCGATTTTCGTGAATTAGCTTCAAATTGTTTCGTTGCAGACACACACATATATTTACCAATTTTCCTTTTTTTTAATTTTTGTGGAATATCGTCGTTGAATTCAAAATTGTCATTATGCATCTGTGTTTGTTTTTCGTGAATTTAAATATGGTTTCAATTGTTTTAGATTGTGGTTAATCAATGTAAATTTACAATTGTTACAAATTATTGATTGCTTTGTATATTTTCAAAATGGAAGCAGATTATCCGTATATCAATTTGAATTGTTAAATAACCGATATATGATATTTCCATATTTGGGAATTTTATTAGTGTGTTTGAAATAAATTAATAGTGGGAGGATAGCTTTGGGATGGTACCTCCCAAGGTGATGAACACAACTTTTGGGCTTTATGCCTCCGATGTGAAACTGATGTGAAAAAGATTGTTTCCGTTCTTCCCAAAGTGGTGTCTGACAGGGTTTCCCAGGATACTAGTAGCAACTTTGGGAAAAGGTGTGCAAACTAGGAAGATGTGAATTGATTATGGCCAATGTGATTTGTTTGTGACTGGCAGGGTTTCCCGGGTCACAGGGTAGACTGGCAGGGTTTCCCGGGTCTACCATGGTTCTCTTCCCACTTAAATAATTTAATAATGATAACTGATAAGTCAAAATAGTTTGATTTAAATATTTTTATTTGTTGAAATATTAGATTATTATTTGAATTAAATTTCCATTTGATTTATTCGATTTTATCTTATTTCATTATATTTTATTTTATAATTGTATTTGAATTTATTTATTTTGATTAGGATTACCAGCTCTGCTGACGTTTGTGTTTATGTCTTGTTGTTTGCGATGATCCTACGGGGGAAGCAGACACTCAGTGAAACAGGTACCAAAGGTTAGGCTAGCAGTGGGCAGTGAGGATGACGAAGCAGACTTTTCTGGCTAGCTCTAGGATTTAAAGATGTGTTTTTATGAGCTTTTAAATTTTAATTATTTCTTGACTTTAGTTTTAATTTTGTTTTAATGTAATAAAGTCTAGCCTTGCGCTTGACAATAGTACAAGCGCGGCGGTAACATTTCCCAAATTTGATTATTTTGAACTTCTGCTGTTATTTATAAAATTATTGAATTTATTTATGCTATTATAAATTGTTAGAATTTGGGTGTTACATTGGATCAATAGATTGCCAAAGGATACTCAGAAGTTGTTTGTCAATCCTTTCCCAATTAGATTTCTTAGCCTTAGGAATAGCAGTAGGTTGAACAGTGAGATGACGCCCATGCCCCTGTCCAAAGAACCAAACACGAACAGAGGTGGCCCAATTCTTGTAGTTATCAGAACCCTTCAGTTTAGAGGAGGTAATGGGACCAATATTGGTGGTGATGATACCCGAGGAATTTTTTGCAGGAGGAGAGTTAACCTTCGAGTGATGAGGGGATGATGCTGCCATTAAAATAAATTATAAATGCAATAGAAAAACTTGCTGAACCAAGTAAATGGAAGCATACTAATAGCCAAACACGAAGAAACACGCGCTAAACGTAAGACCCACGAAGAACCAAGGGCAGATTTGGAAGAAGGAGGAAAAACCGAGCTGTTCTGTCCTGGAATGATAAAAAAAGGACGCCGAAACAGTGCACACGTGCTGTGAAAGGTGGTGCGTGAGCACCACATGTAGGGAGAGGGAGCCGCGCGTTACAGCGTGTGGGGGCTCCTTTGTTACTGGGTCTTTTGCAGAATTGGTCGCCATAGAGGAGGATCAAATCGCAGGTGTTCCAGTGGAAATAGATGTCAGAATAGTACTCCGGTGCCATGAATAGTGACGGACGGTGGTTTTGATGGTTGCAGAAACAAGCCGGAGGGACGCACGACGTAGAGGATCTGCCGGAGGGACGCAGGACAGATGAAGACTTGCCGGAAGGACACACAGTGAGGAAGGAGAGAACACCTAAGCAGTGGGCTTAGGGTTTTTGCGAAAGTAAGGGTCCCCAAAACAACTAGCTCTAG
Source organism: Gastrolobium bilobum (assembly GCF_033153095.1). NCBI lineage: Eukaryota > Viridiplantae > Streptophyta > Magnoliopsida > Fabales > Fabaceae > Gastrolobium > Gastrolobium bilobum. Next base: position 139,671 of record NW_026896144.1, read on the forward strand.
TACCAACTTATGATTGGATAATTGTGTCTAATACGAGCACACAAGGAATATATTTATATTAACAAATAAAGAAATTAATCTATCATATACAAGATGTGGGACTATTCTGTTATATATACTCGAACTATTCTAACAACTACTCTAACACTAACAATACTCCCCCCGAAAAATATTCACCTTGTCCTCAAGGATCCCTTGAATTAATATATCCACTAGGATCCCAGTGCTTGAAATGTAATGAGCATCTTATGCATGATGCGTAACAACGTCCACCAAGATCGCATTGTCGTTCTTCAATACCATCTTATGCATAACTGTGTTCGCCCAGGGTCAGTGTTGTTAAAACGTAGTGTCGAAACGGTTGAAACGTACGATTCTACGTTTTTTGACTAAAAAACGTGTTGAAATGGATGCTGAAACGTAAAATGAGTTGAAACGGCGAGCCAACTCGGTAAACTCGGTTGCCTCGGCGAGTTTACCGAGTTGACTCAGTGTTCAAAAAAAAAAACGATCTGTTTCTGTTTTGTCTAATAAAATAAAACAATGATTTTTTTGTTTTAAAATATATTATTAATAAAATATCTCTTAATCTTATTATTTTTCACATACCCGATTGTATTGGGTTGGGTGACTCTCTTCGTTTGGGTCTTCTGTCTGCTCTCTCCTAGTGTCCTTCGCAAGCGGCGGTCTTTAATTAGATTCGGACAAACCAAGAAGATAGCAGCAGCGGCGACAAAAGTAAGGATTCTGATCTCGTTTTTCCTATTCTGATCTCGTTTCTCTCCTAGTCTGAAGAAACGAGATCTGAGAAGGTGACAGTGTGGGGCTTCTAACCTTCACCGAAATGGGAAAGAATGGAATTGGGTCCATAAGCATTGGTTCTTAACCATCCTGCACCGTGCGAAGCAACCAGAAATGCTCCTTTCAGCTTCCGATTTATGAGCGTCATCGCAAACCCTGCCTCGGTTTTCGTCGCGAACCGCCAAGTCTTGCCGAAGCTTTTGCAATTCACCTCCACGTACTGCGGAGGAGGAGGAGGAGCTTGCAGCGATAGCGATGCTGATGATTCTTCAGCCATCGAAATTCAACTAAGGCATTGGAATTGGTTTTTTATGGAATTTGTGTGGAGAGAGAGAAGATACCGATCCCATTTTCAAGTTCACCGACAATTTTGTATATATACTCTTTTCTCATTTTCAAGTTCACTGTGAGTTCTGTAAATATATAGATAATTCAAAAAATAATTAAAAATTATAAACATTTGCATATTATATGTTATTATATTTTAATATTTATTTATGATTATTGAATATATATGTTTTATTTTAATATATTTTAATATTACTGAATATATATTTTAATATTATATGATTATTGAATATGTAGATAATAACTTATGTATTGGTGTGTTTTAATTTTATATATGTTGAATATATATATATATATATATATATATATATTTTATACTTAGTAAACACTTACGTTTCGTTTACGTTTCACGATTTTACCGTTATGCTCACCCCTACCGTTTCTATGTAGAAACTATGTTTTAACAACATTGCCCAGGGTTAGTAAAAGACTAGCGAAAAGCCAGCTCGCGTAGGCGCCGGGGCTGCGGAGCGTGGTGAAATGTTACGATCCTATTTCAAGGTATGGGACTTAGAGTCCCACATCGGAAACATAAGGTTTTGGTGTGAGGTTTATATGAACTTTGGGCTCTCCTACCTCATGAGCTAGCTTTTAGGGTGAAGCTCTCCCAAGGTTTGTATCAAAGTCCCTACCAAAATAAAAAATTACTGCTTCTTTGCTAGAATAAATACTCAGTTTCAAATAATTGTGAAATCCTTCATTGATGTGGTCCCCTGTTCCAGTATACGGTGTTTTTAGTTGACTCATGAAATTCCATGACCAACTTACCTTATTATCTCTCTTAGTGCATACTCTGCATTCTTCTCTTCTTGGAAGTCACCTTCCTTCATAAGTTTAAATGCCTTAATGATAGCCCCTTTCTCTCTGATAGACTTTGAAAATGGAAGAAATCCCCAATCCTTCCTGTTGTGGAATGAGTAGCAATCAAAACACCATCATTTAAAATTGCGCCCTAGCAATTGAGTTGCCACCAAACTGCACCAGATATTGCTCCTAGGTAGATAGGAACATGAGGTGCAGTAGCAACATCCCCAAAGCCAAGAACAATGTCTTCCTTATTGACTTGACATTCTGAACTTGAGGGAGGCCCAAATAAGGGTAGGAAATCATCGTGAAGAATACTGTCTAGAATTAGGTTGGCATTTGTAACTACCAATTCTCGCCCTTCCAATAACAAACAAGACCTAGGTGTACTCCAATTGAATTTTGTCCAGCTTGAAAATCATCAATTTGGAGCTTCAACCTTGAACCATCACGAGCAGCCATAGTGTTTATATAAAGTTCCGCCAACAAACTGGGGTTTTCATCACTTGCCCAAAGCTTCTAGCTCACCTGCAAATGTATGAGAGGAATCAGATGTTTTTCGTTCCCTTGCATAGGTTTGCATTACTTTGTTAGTAACTCAGGCTTCACCAACAAATTGCATTACTTTGCGTCTCTGTGCTCAAAACTGTTACTTTCTTCTATATTGATATGAATGGTATTGATATTTAGATTTCATATTAGGTAATTCTTTAAACTTTTAAAAGTTCTGAGGGGGTTTATTAGAGATAATACTTTATATCTGTACACACTGTATTTGTGTTAGTGTTAGTCCTTGCATTGTTCGAGTGTGTTCTGTATTAGTTGCTGAGTTAGTTCCTTTCTGTTATGTTATGTTCGTGACTGTTACCGTTATTAATCTGTTTAGATTTATTATTAGTTGGTTAGATCTTTAGCTTCCTCGAGAAGGTTTGTGTAACTCTATAAATAGAGAGCTCTCCAGTTAGTTGCAGAGTCTCAAGGATAATACAGAGATTATCAAAAATCTAAAACTCCTTTTCCTCTCTTCTTCTCTCACTTTCTCGTGTTTTCTATTATGGTATGAGAGCCCTAAATAGGGCCTGATCTATACACTGCTCTTCCCGCATGGCTTCTCCAGGAAACATAGCTGCTCCCACGTTTGAAGGTTCATCTGGTGGAAATCACAAATTCATCAATAGAGGTCGTAGTAAATGTCCACTGCTTTTCTTGCATCAAATCACAGTGAAGCTGGAACATAAAAACTTTCTGCAATAGAAGCAGCAGACAGAACCAGCGATCAAAGCACTTCAGCTGCATTGATTTGTTGTCAGACGTCAGATCCCACTCCATTGAATCTGGAGATGATATAGCTCACAATCGAATCAACAAAGCATACGCTGATTGGGAGACGAGACTAGAGGCATGCTTATATCATGGCTATTGTCATCACTTTCCGAGCAAATGTTGACCAAGATACTAGGCATCTTCCACTAGTGGCAAGCGTGGGAGAAAATCCACAACCACTTCCATTTGATCATTAAGGCGAAGCAAGTCAACTTCACTTTGAGCCGAGGAACATCATAAAACTTCATATGATATTGATAGATGCATTAACGGATTGATTGATTTAATGCATTTGATTTTGACAGTTTGACCCTTTAATTAAGCAAGTTCAATTTTCATTGTCACATTCAGTGCATCACATGTTTAATGAACATGAATTCATTGGGATGTTGAGCAATGATAGTAAGGGCACCTAACCTTTGTATTCATCTGCTTAACCCAGTTGGTTAGAATTGAAAGAAAACTATATAAACGCATGTGGTGAGAGAAAATACAAGTAAATTTTTAGTTACCTGATAATAATTTAAGGACAAAAAACTTCAATAAAATGGTTTTGTAAAACACGAGAAATATAATTGTTTAATAAATAAGGATGAGTTGTGCTATTGTTTCAAAGGATTAACATGGATAAAAATAATCCATAGTCATTTTAATTTGGTAAATATCAGCCATCTTATATTCTAAATTTTAGGAAAAATGTTGCATACTTGTATTTGGATCATGTTGTATGTAAATCCAAAATTGTCTCGGTCACTGTCTTTTTTCATTCTAATAATGCCTCTTCATTTCCATATCTTTTTGGTTGACTTCTCTTTTTCATCTTAAAGGTTCCCCTCCCTGAGGAACCCGACACAGAAGATGAAGCAGAAATCCGAAAATGGAAATGGAAAGTCAAAGCTGTCAAAAAGGAGAATAACGAGAGACATTCGCAGCGATGTGACATAGAACTTAAACTTGCTGTAAGAAGCCTGCTAATCCTAAATAGATTGAGTTATATTAAATGCTTTTCATGAAAGGTTGCACATCTTCATCATTGTTGCATTGACTTTTTGGATGTAGGTGGCACGAAAGATGAAGGATGAAGAAGGCTTCTACTATCCTCACAATCTTGATTTCCGAGGGCGTGCTTATCCCATGCACCCATATTTGAACCATCTTGGTTCTGATTTATGCCGAGGCATACTTGAGTTTGCCGAGGGACGTCCTCTAGGGAAGTCAGGCTTGCACTGGTTGAAAATACATCTGGCAAATTTGTATGCTGGTGGTGTAGACAAGTTATGTTATGACGGTCGAATAACATTTACTGAGAACCACCTGGATGATATATTTGATTCTGCAGACAGGCCTCTTGAAGGGAAGCGCTGGTGGTTGCAAGCAGAGGATCCTTTTCAGTGCCTGGCTGCATGTATCAATCTGTCTGAAGCATTGAGAAGCCCCACTCCAGAGACTACCATTTCTCGTATGCCTGTACACCAGGTGCCTTTTGCCGAGATGTCAAAATTTGTTTTTTGGGAAGTATTTTATATTGTCTGATTTTGCATTCTAATCAAAATGAAAACTCACCTACCGTTTTTAATTGACATTTTTCATCCGAACTGGAGAACAATAACATCATTTCTCTCAGAATTAGTAGTGTTAGCAAGATTATGAAGTCCTTTAAATTTAGATTGTTTCTGGATGGCATATGTTCATATGGGGGAAGCATGTTTTTCATTTCTTATATAGGAGAAACACCTGTAATGTAATACAGGCACTACCCAAGTGCCTGTTAAGAAATGTGCCAATTATAATAATCACAAGTTGGATGCTTGTTGCTGTTTTATATTTTTTTTGAAACATTTTATTGCTAAGCTTTTTTTCACCTATCTAGAATGTTTGTCCTTGTCATGTTCTGAAATTGTGAAGTTGTGAGAAATGTCTATATCTCTATCTATATCAATAGCAATATCACATGTTAATTAGATTAATATTATACCTGTATTTGCTTATAGCATACTTGTCTTTCTTGATCAATGTCATGTTCATTTAATTAATGAGAACATGAAGTTTTATTCAGTCATACCTAAGAATATGTAACTGAACCAAGCTGAGCCCAACACTAGCTGGCTCGGGCTTGGCTTGGATATTTTAACAAGCGCATATAAATAAGCTGAAATGGTAATGCCTGATTATAAAGCAAGATTTTCAGGTATCTAATGCCCTATTGATTGGTGAACTCATCAAATTTTGTATACTTAAACTGTATTTCAAAACAGTATTGCTCTAATGTTTCCCAGTTACTCACCATGAGCATGTTGATGAAGTTGAGACTTGAAGGCCAATGAGAATAATCCATGCTTTAGTATTTCTTTCCACATTTCAATATTTTTCTCTATACTTGCTAGGATGGTTCATGCAATGGCTTACAACATTATGCAGCGCTTGGGAGGGACAAGGTAATATAAACATTAAATTTTCCACTTTTTGTTTTATTTTTTTCCATGTTTTGGTTTTGCTTTGTCTGTGTTGTGGACAGGGTGGGAGTTCTATAGGAGTTTGATAAATTTTTTAGTTTGAATGTTCTGCGGAATAAACAACCACCTTTTATGGAAATGGTTTTGGAAGCTCCTTTGTATGATCTTATATGTTGTGAGAGTATGACTTCATTTGTTGCATTAGGTTGGGATTTGGTTAGGTTGAGATTTTTTTTAATGCTCTATTAATTTTTAATTTATTGCTTGAAGATTTCAAATTGATGCAAGAAACCAAAACCAAGCAAATACGTTATGCTAATTCATGTAACATTAGCATAGTTCAGTGTCTATTTTGTTTGGCTTCTGTGCAGAAAAAAAATATGAAGAGGAAGTAATACTTGTACTTTTTGGCTGAATTGTTTGGCTTAAAACAGATTAAACACTACATCTATTTATATTCAAAGGGAGAATAAATTCAATAAATGCATATGATATTTACAAGAGTCTTTCACTCTTCCTAGGTGATTATTTTCAAAGTATATTTAATTCCTAGTGGTTCATTATTTCCACTATCTCCATTAATCATGCTCCACTATCTATATTAATTACAAGAGCACCCAACTAATTTAATTTTTACAATTTCCCACTGTAACATCCCAAATTCTAAAAATTTATAATAGCATAAATAAAATCAATAATTTTATAAATAACAGCGGAAGTTCAAAATAATCAAATTTGGGAAGTGTTACCGCCGCGCTTGTACTATTGTCAAGCGCAAGGCTAGACTTTATTACATTAAAACAAAACTAAAACTAAAGTCAAGAAATAATTAAAATTTAAAAGCTCATAAAAACACATCTTTAAATCCTAGAGCTAGCCAGAAAAGTCTGCTTCGTCATCCTCACTGCCCACTGCTAGCCCAACCTTTGGTACCTGTTTCACTGAGTGTCTGCTCCCCCGTAGGATCATCGCAGAGAACAAGACATAAACACAAACGTCAGCAGAGCTGGTAATCCAAATCCGACATACAACAATAAATAAATAAATAAACAAATATAAATATAACTCATAATAATCCAATAAAACAATATAACTCAAAAATTCAAATCAAATATCAAATTGTTATTAATTACATTAATCTTTATTTAATCCATTTAGTGTATTTAGTAAGGGTAATTATCAACTAACATATTCAGCACAACATTAATCATAATATTACATAAATGGTAATATTCACAATTCAATGACATTCATCATAATCAAATCAAATAACATTTCATTATTAATCATGTTCAAGTTCATTGTACTTAGTGGGAAGAGAACCATGGTAGACCCGGGAAATAACCCTGTTGCCAGTCTACCCCGTGACCTGGGAAATAACCACTTTTGCCAGCCACGTATAATCAAAATTGGCCATCGTCAAAATATCAAATCCTAGTGTGCACATCTCTTCCCAAAGTTGCTACTAGTACCCCGGGAAATAACCACTGTTGCAAGATACCACTTTGGGAAGAACGGAAACATCATTGTCACATCAAATAAATATCAAAGGCATAAAAGCCCAAAAGTTGTGTTCATCACTTTGGGATATACCATCCCAAATCTATCCTCCCATTATTAATTTATTCAATCACATACAATCAATTCAATCTTGTAACAATTCTCATAATTGGAAAATTTCCTCAAGTAGTTTTCATAATTTCCAAATTCAATATTTCAATATCATCATAATTTCCAAATCCATTATCCAATAATATCATAATTTTCAAATCCATCATAATTTTCAAATTCATTACCCAATAATATCATAATTTTCATATTCAACATCTACCGGAGTAAAACCCAAATCCAATCATCATATCATAATTTTCCAAATCAAAATTCAAAGAGTAAAATCCAAATCCAATCATCATATCATAATTTTCCAAATCAGAATTCAAATATTCACATATATTAGAGTAAAGCCAAAATCCAATAATTTATCCAATTAATTTCTAGAGGTTAAAATAATTTTATTTAAATACCCTAAGGGTTACATATAATATATGAAAACATCCTAAAATTTTCTAAGGATTAGGATTATATATAATAGATTTTAAATAAAGTTACTTACAGATTACCTAAAGATTGAAATTATATCAAATAACATGTAACATCTCGAGCGCTGACGAGGGCGGGGAGTGATCGCCGGTGCAAAGAGGCACGGACAAGGAGCGGCTCCTGACAGGCTTCCAGCGGGGGGTTACATGCATGAATGAATCGAATCGACACCCGAAAGAGAGGGATTCCAAAGACTGTGCAGGTATGAGACTGCACAGTTTGAGATAGCTTATAAGAATTAATTGATACTACCTATACTAACAAGATGCATCTTCTTTTCGGTAGCCCGGAACGGAAGAACTCCATAGTTAAGCGTGCTTGACTTGGAGCAATTCCGGGATGGGTGACCTCCTGAGAAGTTTTCCCAGGAAGTGTGCGAGTGAGGAAAAAGCACACTGAAAAGTCTCGTGTTAGTATGTGGGGATAGTCATTGATTCTTGAAGCGGCCAGACGTTACAAGTGGTATCAGAGCAGAGCCTCTCTTCCAATACGGTGTGGTTTGAGGACGAACCAGGCGGAAGCTGGTGGGCATGTAACATCTCGAGCGCTGACGAGGGCGGGGAGTGATCGCCGGTGCAAAGAGGCAAGGACAAGGAGCGGCTCTTGACAGGCTTCCAGCGGGGGGTTACATGCATGAATGAATCGAATCGACACCCGAAAGAGAGGGATTCCAAAGACTGTGCAAGTATGAGACTGCACAGTTGGGATAGCTTATAAGAATTAATTGGTACTACCTATACTAACAAGATGCATCTTCATTTCGGTAGCCCGGAACGAAAGAACTGTTAGGAATGTTCTTCCATACTCAAGAGGGGGGGGGGGGGTGAATTGAGTATTACAAAATTTTCGCAAAAGCCTCCTTCTAATTTCTAAATAATTATTTCAAGCAAACTTTGATATGTGGAAATCTAATCAATACATTCAGACAATCCATAATATATAATATATCACAATTATAGAACTTATACTAGCACATACAAGATATCAAAGAAGCAATTAGAGTGCTAGAAATAAAGAGTTTAGAGTTTAGAGAATTGCTAACACAATATATCCTGGTTCGGTCACCACCACTTGTGACCTACGCCCAGACTGAAGCCGCTCGATCAACTCTTTCACTAATGGTCAAGCTTCACGGGTGCTTGACAAACCTTTACAATCTTCCAAGATTTCGGGTTCTTGGATACCTTTCAATCTCCAAGTTTACGGGTACTTGGTAACCTTACAATTTACTCCAAACTTACTTAGGTATTTGGCTACCTCTCAAACAATGGGTCTCACAACCCTTTCAACTCAAGAATACAAGAAGGGGAATATTAGGAAGTGAATATACACTCTCAAAGTGTGGATATACAACTTGAAGCACTATGGGTATATGGATTTCCAAGATATGAGCTCAAATATATTTGATCTTTGAAAGATATGAAAGAATATGCAAATGATAGTGTAGAAGCTCTCAAATCATCCTTAAGATGTGTAGGAATAGTGATCTCTACGTTTTAGGGTCATAAGGAATGTATTTATAGTGTTTCCATTGAAAACTAGCCGTTTATGACCGTTTTATGCATTCTGCCCAGTAAGTATTCGAATACTGTTCGTGTGGTATTCGAATACTTCATTTATAGCCGTTTATGGCCGTTATAGGCCTTCTGCCCAGCAAGTATTCGAATACTTTTCGTGTGGTATTCGAATACTTAATAAGGTATTCGAATACTGCATCAGGTGTTCGAATACTTTATTGACAGCAAGAACACTGTTTCGTATTTTGGGCATAACTTGAGTTATACTTGTCGGATTGATGTGATCTTGGTCTCGTTGGAAAGATAAAAGAAAGATCTACAACTTTTATGAAGAACACAAGATCCAAATCCATCATTTTAGATACGAAAAGTTGTATGGAAGGCAGCAGCAAAATTAAGCAACAGATTTTTGGTTCAAATGTGTTCTAGCTTGCTTCCAACCACTTTTTGTTAAAGATCTTGACTTGATAAATATGTTTTGAAGTTATAAAATATGTCGAGGATCTTTTCCTTGGATTTTTCAAATTTCTTTCAAGTATATAAAGATTATGATTATGCAATTTGAAAAACACGTTTACTTTGAGAAAAACTTTGAGCTCATGCAATGTAATCTACCATATACCCTCACATATATTCTAAGTCCTAAAGATATATTTCAAATATGATTTTAGACTTAGCTATATGTCTTGTGTCTTGGATCCTTACTTGAACTTGATGTGTTGACTTGTTGAATATGACAATGTTTGGCACTTTATTGGTTTTGATCATTTTTCACCATGGTTATGATATTGAGATTCTCTTAGATGTTGTCCATGGTTAGTTGTCTTTGATCTTGGTGTCGCTCTTCTAATTATTTCTTGTTGCTCTTGATCCAATGATCTTGCCACTTTGATGTGACATTACTCTTCTTGTGTGACTACATCATACATCTTCAATATCCGCATACGGTTGATGCTTTTTGCTCTTGATCAAAGATCTTCTCTTTTTGTTGTTGCCATTTTGTTATCATCAAAACATACCTTATATCTACAAGAACTCCATAGTTAAGCGTGCTTGACTTGGAGCAATTTTGGGATGGGTGACCTCCTGGGAAGTTTTCCCAGGAAGTGTGCGAGTGAGGAAAAAGCACACTGAAAAGTCTCGTGTTAGTATGTGGGGATAGTCATTGATTCTTGAAGCGGCCAGACGTTACAACTTCATATTTTACAGTGATTGCCAAAACAAAATTAACCTAGAGTTTGTGTTGTTAAAAAGCAGCCATGGCGGGTTGGCATGGCAAAAATCCAACAAAACACCCGGAGGAAGTTGTGGTGTTGCAGATTTCGTGTGGCGGCATGGGGGACCATGGCTATGATGGTGGTCTTCAGGGAAGTTTTGTGATTTGAAAAAATGGGTATGTGATTTATGGGCAACTCCAAAATCACTAGTTTCTCCAGCCTCTCCATCTCTGTTTTCTTCTCCGGTGAACATTTTTGGCATTTCTTATTCATCTTTAATTTGTATATCTTTTTTCTCTGATTCTCTCAGGTTTTTCCTCTCCTCACTGTCAGAATTTTTTTTTTCTGTTGTTTGCTCTGTCTTCATCTTCGTTTCTGTTCTGTCCCTGGCAAACTCTGGTTCTTTCTTTGTCTCTAGTGAACCCAAGTATAGCTGCCAAGCCATCTTTGTCTCAAACTCACATCTCTTGTCTCTTATCTTAGACTCTATTTTTCGTATCTTTTCTCTTTTGTTTTGTGCAAATCAAGATACATTTCTACTTTCCACGTGCTGCCTGATACGATCGAGGAAGAGAGACCAACACATGTGAGACGTAATCCCGCATGGGCACGAGATTATGTGTAGCTGATATAATAAATGTGATTGTAGATAATTAGGTGATGACGTGTAATATTAAGATGTATAGAGTGGTAGCGTTATTAGTCACGTGTTAATAGAAAGTTGTAAGTAGCATAGGTTATATAAACCTGAAGTTGAGAACTTTGGAGGTTATGTGAATTAGATTCAGCTTTTCGTTCAGTTACTTTTCTCTCTAGTTAGTTACTTGTTCGCGCCTTGTAACTATCTGGTGCTTTCATTATGTTGCAACAACCATGAGAGTTCAAGACTTGGCCGAAGAACTTGCAGTCCACCATGAAGAGATGCAATTGCGGTTAGCTCAAATTACCAATTCCACTGAAGCACACTTTGCCACAATGGATGCACATTTCAGAGATTTCATATCTCAAAGTTTCACAATAGTCATCGGAAATTCATTCCCTGGAGCAGAAGTCCCGTCGGCAAATAACGCCACAAACACATAATGAAGTGGAAGACCATAGAGCTATGTTGCAGTATGTGAAAATAGAGATTTCTTGTTTTGAAGGTCAAGATCCGAACAATCAGATCTTTAAGACCAATTTGTTCTTTCGAATACAACAAAATACTGTAGTAGTTAAAAGTACAACTCGCTGGATTGAAGATGCAAGGAGATGCTGTCGATTGGTATCAGTGGATCTTTAGCAATAACACAGCTCAATCTTGGGAGGAATTTACCGTAGCAGTACAAGAAAGGTTTGGGCCTTTCTATTACAGAGACGTTAGAGGAGTTCTTGCCAAGTTAACTCAAACTGGATCCCTTGTAGATACTTGAATATAAAATAATATGTTGTGTATTAAGCTAATACAAAGAGTGACAATATATAAAGACCCTAATAGGCTTAAGTGAGAAGTCCAGTCCTAATCGAAATCCTAAATAAGAAAAGAATATTTACAAATAGAAAAGTAATCTATACAAATCTAAACCAAATCTATACATATTATATTTCGTATTCTAACACTCCCCCTCAAGCTAGTGCATATATATTGTGAGTACCAAGCTTGTTACAAATGTATTCAACCCGAGGACCTCTAAGAGGTTTAGTGAAGACATCCACGAGTTGATCATTAGAGTTGACAAAAGCTGTTTTGATTTCTCTTGACTGAATCTTTTCTCAAATGAAGTGATAATCAATCTCTATGTTTGGTTCTCTCATGAAATACACGATTAGAGGATATATGTAGTGCAACTTGATTGTCACAAATGAGTGTCATAAGTTGTTTCTGTTCACAAAGATGAAGCTCCTTAATAAACTGTTTTAACCAGATTAACTCACAGGAAGCAATTGCCATTGCACGATACTCAGCTTCTGCACTAGATCGAGCAACAACAGGTTGTTTCTTGCTCTTCCAAGAAATTAGGTTTCCTCCAAAGAAGACACAATAACCTGAAGTAGAGCGCCTGTCTGAGGGTGATCCTGCCCAATCAGCATCTGAATAACCATAAATTTATGTATTTCCCTGATTAGAATACAACAAACGTTTTCCTGGTGCTCCTTTGATGTATTGGAGGATCCTCACAGCAGCATCCCAATGAGAATCACAAGGGGAGTCAAGGAACTGATTAACCGTACTAACAGCAAAAGAAATGTCTGGCCTAGTCACAGTAAGATAATTGAACTTCACAAACAACCTCCGATAATGACCAGGATCAGATAACGGCTCCCCCTGCCCGAGCAATAATTTGATAGTGGGATCGATGGGTGTATCAACTGGTTTACATCCCAACATACCAGTCTCTTCTAGGATATCTAAGGTATACTTCCTTTGACAGATAGAAATGCCCTGTCTAGACTGTGCCACCTCAATTCCTAAGAAGTAACGTAGCTTCCCAAAGGTGTTTGAAATTGACTGAATAAATACTGTTTTAACTGATGAATTCCAGCTTGATCACTTCCAGTGAGAATGGTGTCATCAACATAGACTAACAAATAGTTGCACTTATCAAGAGATGTGATCCTATAAAATACAAAATGGTCAACTTTGCTGCGGATTAAGCCAAAAGCCTGAATAACAGAACTAAAGCGACTGAACCATGCCCAAGGAGACTGCCTGAGACCATATAAGGATTTACGAAGTCGGCACACCTTCCTAGACTCCCCCTGAGCAACAAAGTTAGGTGGTTGCTCCATGTAAACTTCTTTTTGTAAATCACCATGAAGAAAAATGTTTTTGATGTCAAGTTAAAGGAGTGGCCAATGACGAACAACAGCAAGAGCAAGAAACATGCGAACCGACGCCATCTTAGCGACCGGAGAGAATGTGTCACTATAATCAAAGCCGAAGATTTGAGTAAAATCCTTTGCAATTAAGCGTACCTTGAGACGATCAACATGGCCATCAGGTCCAACTTTGACAGTAAAGACCCATTGACAACCAACTATAGACTTCTCTGGAGGAGCAGGAACAAGATCCCAAGTGCTATTGGAATGAAGTGCAATCATCTCATCAAGCATCGCTTGGCGCCGCCTTGGATGGGAAAGTGCTTCACCTGTGGTCTTAGGAATAGAAACAGAAGAAAGACTAGAAACAAAGGTGAAATGAGGAGTAGAAAGACGGTCATAGCTCAAAAAAGTATAAAGAGGATAAGGGTTACGAGTAGTACGTATACTTTTTCCTGGAGCAATAGGAAGAGCCTTTGGTGAAGGAGCCAGAGAGGAAGAATCAACAAGAGAGGGCGATGAGTCAGCTAGAGTCGAGTCGACAGGAGGCACAATTTTACGACGCTGATAGGTGAGAAATGGATGGTCCTCAGGTATGGAAGCAATGGATTGCTCATCTATGCATAATGTTCTAAGGTTACAAAATATGTCAAGGGTCTTTTTCATAAATATTTAAGCTTTCAAGTGATTGATGTCATGGATAATGCATGCATAGAGTTAAATATTCTTTGAGCTCATTTATGCATCATTAATCAATTACCTTTACATTTAGATCTAATCTCTCAAGGATATATTGCAATCTTGATCTTTGATCTTGATCATGTGTGTTGAATGATTTGCTCTTGTTGTCTTGTTGAATTGCTTCTTTCGACTTTTGATTGTTACAAGTTGTATTATTTTTGACGTTTCTTCTAAGCTTGTTTGTTATCATTAAAACCCTTGTATAAATGAACTCTTCATTTTAAATACATTGGTTTCACAACCTGAAATTGAGAACTTTGGAGGTTATTTGAACAAGATTAAGCTTTTCATTTAGTTACTTTTCTCTCCTGTTAGTTACTTGTTCGTGCCTTGTAACACTGCCTCTCCTTGCCATTGTTGTGAACCATGGGTTCATAGTTGAAACGTGATTTGGCCGATATATATTGAGAAAATGAGTGTGCGGGTAGACTGAATATATTAATTAGTTAATTTTATTTATTATATTTTTTTATTAATTTTATTAAGTAATTCTGTCTCTAAATTTTATTTATTATTAATTAATTAAGTAATTAATATTATTAATATAATATTAGTACTTTAATGAAAATGTATTTATATTAAAATAGTATGAATAGAAATTATTTAAAAATAATAAAATACGAAGATAATAACAATTATGAACTATAATTTTTACCCAGTTTTTATAACTATATTAGATTCTTTTATTTTTTACCTTTGTGTGTTTATTATCTTTAATTTGAAATACTTTTGGTGAATTTTATTTCGTAGATGTTTCTATAATTTTTTTGTTCCTGATATAAGTTATTACTTTTCAATTATGTTCAGCACATTATTTTACCATTCTTTTTTTTATGTACTTTACAATATTTAATATAACCGTCATGCTTCTGCCATTGGCCATTTTTGGCTTATCGCAATGAGCTGCCAGCCGTCATTAATAACCCTTCACTGTTATTTTACATGGCAAACTCAGATATTTTGCCTTCCCTTTATATCTCAAAACCCCGAAGTGATTTCTCAAATTTAATAATTTGAATTGCTAGTTAGTTCTTGAAATCTGTTTTAAGTTGGATTACTTAATTGATATTGATATAACTTCCGTAGTTGAACATGCTATTGCTAGAAGGTTTCCTAAAGATTTTTTTTGGGGTGCAATTTTTCCTTCACATAGTTGGCTTCTTATTTGCTCTCTCTCTCTCTCTCTCTCTCTCTCTCTCTCTCTGTCTCCCTTTTTTTTTTTTTTTTTTTTGCCTCATTATGAATTTTCTGCATGCTATTTTCCTTTTGAAGTTGGGAGCTGCTGCAGTCAATCTTGTTGGTGGAGACCAGCCTGCTGATGTTTACTCAGGAATTGCTACGAGGTAATCATCATTCTGCTTCAATATACATAAGGGCATTATACATGCATGACTGTGAACAAGTTGAAACCTGGTTTATGGCACAGGAATTATAGGTTTTCATTCAAATGTATAAAGATTAATTCATGAAAAGGGATCATGTCCTGTCTGTAGCGAAGTTTACAAGAGACTAGATGAAGCCTTTAAACATTGTTAGAATTATAAAACCAGTAATTTGAAGCGACTACTTCTGTGTCATCCTATTGACCTCCTGGGAACCAGGTGTTAGAATATCCAAAATTATCTTCAGTGTTTTAGAATATCTTAACTGTAACATCTCGTTACCGGACCGATGTGTTATCATTGATTATGATATTAAGCATAATTACAATCACAACAATTCATTGAAATATATGGAAAACTTTTTCTTTTTTAGTGACGTTTGAACTTTTAAAATACCTATATTAAACATTTTAAAAACTTTGATCATAACTCACAACTTATTGATTCTAAATAATTATTTTTCTTGATTCTAAATACCTCTTTCAACATATATCTAATCCTAGAGCAGTAATCTAATTTCTGAGTTTCCCGGTAGAATTGTACCGCATTATTTTATCTGGTAAAAATCACAATTTTCCTAAAAAGTGCCTATCCACTCCAAATTTCATTCTGAATCGAAATCCATCATGATTTTCATCAAATAATATCTAATTTTACCATTTCACAGGTTAGGGTTAAGCATTTGTCAAATTATCATTTTACCCTTCGTGTGTATTTTGACCTAGAATTCAGAATTTCCACTAATTAAACCTTCTAACCTACAATTTAATTATTAATAATACATTTCAAATATGTGAGGTGTTATAATAACCATATCTTCATCATATATCTGCTATATCTCATAAGATCTTCAGAATATAGGTAAATCAATTAGTCATATCTAATTGAGGAATCAATCTGAACAATTAAGGTAGAAATACACTGGTATTTCTTAATTTAAGTAAAATATAAAAAAATACAAATTAAAAGAAAAAAATATTTGAGAGAAAATAGGTTTAAAATTATAAAGGAGATGTGCATAATTAAGGTAGAGTACCTATAAGGCCTAGACACTTAATACGACATGGATACAAGGGATTCTTAAAATTCAAGATACGAATTGGCCTAGATACATTTTAGGAATAAGAGTATTTACATAGATGCACAATATGATGAGGAAGGTGATGCTTCAGTGGTCAAAAATTTCACAATCTCCATGAATCAACCTGAAACCCCCTCTTATTAAGTTGTTTGAAGTCTTGTCAAAGAAGAAAGAAAAACAGATGGAATAGTTGAGATATCTATGGAAGAAAAGGCAGTGGTGCGATAGCAGCAAGGCCTAATTGTCACAGTGAGATACTTGAGAAGGAGAAGCTGATATGTTGGAAGCGGTGGCAGCTTGTAAGAAAGGAGGAAAGAAGTGTTGGGGGATGTTAGAAATATAATGATGGAACCTACTTTTATTAATATGAATTTGTAGAAAATATAAATGGAGACAAGTTCCTTACAAAGATAAAGTGCAGAAAATAAACCTAGAGATCTCAACTCCCAGAGATCCCCAGTTTTCCCATAAGCCAATGCTGAATTCATGCATACCTCACTACATACACTCCCCTCCCATTTATCCTATCAACTAAGAACTTTCTAGAATATTTCCCTAACTAACTAACTAACTAATTCACTCATTCCTTCCCTTTCAACCCCTAGGCCCATCAATACTTCCCCTCTAAAACTCACCTTGTCCTCAAGGTGAAGAAGAGGACAAATAATGTGAAAGAACTTCCTCCCGAGTCCCATTATTTGAAGCATATAGACCCAGTTATGCTTGAAGCTAAAAGATTGCCACTTGCTTTCATGCCTACAGTGATAGTATGATAGGATAGCTCACCTCCTGAAATCAGCACCTGTGCCACAGACACATTGTAATGGGATAAACACAACCTTCAAGTGGTTGTTGACCTCAGGATCACTGTTGACGACAGCACCAACATCATTTACTAGCCTGAATATTATCTTAGTATTTGTGTATGTTACAAATGCCTTTTCTCCAAACATCCAGTGTGCAAAATTTTGTTTTTTTGTTCTTCAGGGCTCGTTCCCTTGTACTTCTTATACTTGAAAAAACTACTGTGCCAAGTGTCGTTTATTATCCATCCTTGTAGAGAGTCATTTTGCTTGTATTGTAGATCTTCGTTGCCACGAACTATCGAAAACCTGAGCTTCGTCAATCAGAAACTCTAACTCCCAAACAACTTGAGCTTGTAAAAACTCCTCCTCAACCGTTTGTTCTCCGTCACCTTCCATTCCCAACAGCATCACATGGAGTTGTTTATTGTTGCATTCATGGTCTATGGAAAAGGGTCAGTCACGCCTGAAACATGGATTTCGTCTCCGGCAGTCATCCACCGTCAGCCGCCTGAAGCGCATGCCTCTCCTGTCGACGCCATTGACGTTTCCAACGGAGGCTCGCTGCATTGACCTTTGTCCTTCGTTACCCTCAGAGTCCGTTTGCGCAGGTGACTTGATATTTAGGGATTCTAGCGCCACCACTCCGTCCACCACCACCTCAGCTATCAGACGTCTGTACCACGCATCGCGTTTGTCATTGCCGTTTGCGGCCCCTGCTGTACCCCCATGTGTATACCATTTCCCCACACCAATCCAGTTGTTCCATGCCCAAATATGGTGTTTAGTTCATTGGGCCGCATCTGAGGCCCAGTATTTCTATTGTCGTTCGTATTGGACCCACACTGGAACAAACCCAACCCATTTCGCGTCCTTGTGTTATGTGACCCGACTGTTTCTCCAAATGGGCTCCCGTACCTAGTAGTCAAGGCTGGTCTGGACTAATGACCCATTCCCAGCCCATTATTGAATGAACCATGTTGGCTCATTAGCCTGGATAAACAACTTAACAGATTGACACCATTGCACATAGTTCCTACCGTTTAAACGGTGATTGGGGATCTGCATTGCTGGTTGTCACCAGAAGACGAAGAGATGGGAAGGGGTGAGGTTCCGGACGAAATTACAGATGAATTTTCAACATTTTCAGTGTCCATGGCTTTCTAACAAAAAGTACCCAGAAAAAAAGTTCCTCCAAATACAATTTTGACCCCCCAAAACAGGAAGAAGGGAGGCAGACGATCAGAACGGGGTATGACTCGCCGGAAAAAAATGATGGGAGGGCGGCGCGTGGATCACACGCGCCGGCGAGGCTGAAGGATGGTGGTGGCGCGTGGCGGCGCGTGGCTGGGTTTTCGGCGACGGGCCTTTTGTTGGCTGGCTCAGAATTTTGTTTTGAACCTAACAGTGGCCTTGGTTTCGTGGTTGGAGGTGTCTAGGTGAGGGTTCTGGCCTTGGCAGAGGCAAAAAAACGAAAAAGGAAGAGAAAGAAGACTTAAAAAGAAATTAGAACGGGGAAGAGACTGGATTATAACCAGCTCTTGATACCATGATGAAAAGTAGAAGTGCTTTTGTGAATAACACAATTTCTTTAATTCATTGAGAGACCCAATAGGTTCTTTTTATATTGAGTACAGAGAGCTATACTAATAAATAGCAACAGTAACCTAAGAGACTTATTTACAATAACAAGAGACACTAATAAATAAGGGAATAGATAGCAAGAAAGCAATAAATGATAAATGATAATCTAGAATATTCTACAGGCCCAATTGGTCACTGACAATAAACTGAGATCAATATTGATGTGTGATCCATTAGGCCTAATTGGTCACTGACAATAAACTTAGGCCAATTAAATTCCTTTAATGAGCCCATTTAAACCTATTAGGCTCAATTAGTCACTAACATAAGACACTAGCAATGCTCTGTACCTCCAGAACTGATTAAGTTGATCAAGTGATCTACCTTTCTAATTCAGATACTGTGCTAACATCATCCCTCATAACTTCGTTCATATTTAATTGAGAAGAAGGATATAATATCTTCTATCTTGTGTGACTAAATGAAGTTTTTCACAAAATTAAGAATCTTCTTCTATTGACTTCTCATAATTGTAATGTTTCTTCTGCAGCCGGTTAATTAACATGCATATGGTATAGAAACGCAGCATAAATAAATGCTTAAGCGGAATACTTTCATAAATGTAGCACTTTTACCCGTGTAACTTAATGACTTAACTTTTTCCTTTTTGTTTTTTTTTTCTTACATATTGGCATGCATTATTTATTTCTTGTATGATCTTAAACTTTATAGTCCATACCTGCACAAAACTTTTATCCAATAATCCTGTGACCGTAATTAATAGTCAAAGTCTATCCGAATATGATAACTAGTACCATTTCGGACATAATCTCACGGACAACATAACAGCTGAAAACTGGATAGCTCAGGGGAAATCCCACATCTTGAATAATCCCTGAAATTCAGAAAAGTCCAAACATACGAAATATACATACCAACAGACTTAGAATCCATTCATGGATTCCTCCAGAATTTTGCTCCGTGCCAATTCTCATCAGACTTAAACATACAAACATAAATACTTTTACATAACAAATTATAAAACAGATAACTGAATACATCATATACAAATATGTCTCTCAAATATATACAACATATCTATCAGATACAGACGTCAGACTTTACAGATGCATGATCATATGCCATGCTACAAAACATATACAATCATCCTCTGAATACAGTACAAAACATATATACATACCCAAACGGGGTGAGATTGACAATCTCAGTAAACTCAGGGTTTATGGAGAAGTCTCCACCCATGAGTTCACTTCCTGCATGAGAGGTTAGATACAGAGTATAGCAGACATCAGGTACGCAGAAATAATAGATTGACATCTAGGAGTCGTATTCCTCCATAGAATGGTCCAAACAGAATCTCCGAGAATATAAGTTCCTTCGGAGCAGAACAGAACAAAACAAAACATAACAGAGCATAATGGAGCATAATAGAGTATAACATAGCTTAACTAAGATACGACATCCAGTAGTTCAAATCTCTACTCGATAGCCCAGACAGATATCTCTGAGGACATACGTCCCTCCAGAGAAACCATAGTCTGCCGAGGATCGGAGCACTCATGGAAGTTAACAAAATCTCCGAAAACATAAGTCCTTACGGAGAACAATAGAGTATAACAAAATCTTCCCAGCATCATAGTACTCATGGAAGAACACAGAGTATATGTTCATTGGCCAAGAACCGAAAATCAGACATAACATATCATACTGAATCAGATATATCATATAATTTTATAACATAACTTATTCACAAATCAAACACCAAGAATACATATATATAGTCATAAATCCATAACCTACATGAATGCAACTATACTAAGTATCTAACAAAGACAGAAATACAGACATACATATATCCAAACCAAAGTTATCAAATGCAGATCGCGGCATGTCGCGGTCAACCCAGAAAAACGCTGTAGCGCCGGTTGCAGTTGCGAAAATAGCGGAATAGATATATGACAAAAATAATGACAAAAAGAAACATTTTTTAAGGCAGAAATAACAAAAGTAACAGAGAGACGCAGATAGATTAAAAAACCCTTAAAATTTTTCTGTTACACATTTAAATCTAGGACAAAATTGACATTTTGCCATATGAGAGCAATATGGCCACGATTTGGCCGCAAATGCGATCACAATGGCCGCGATTGCTTTTCAGTGCGGCGCAGCGCGGTTTCTTGCGGCGAGGCACTACAACGCCCGTATGGCGCGACTTGTGGCACTATTGCGACGCAATTAACTACTATGATCCAAACCACAACCCATTGAGTCATGGTTGAACAATCAAAGTAGGAAAAACCTCCTTAAACCAAGAGCTTACCTCTCGAAGCTCCAATCCGAAGATTACTTGATTTCCAAGAAACTTTATACAATCTTACATATACTTGAATTGTCCAACAGAATTGCTTGCTACAAAGAACACCTAATTCAAAGGTGTAGAATATAATCAATCATAGATTATAATTCACATACCAGCTCCCGCATTCATATTATCAACCAAAGTTAGGTAACTCGCCTAATCTTGATTCATCAAAGATTCCAAATCAAAATCCTTTGATTGACTTGCCTTCACTTGTTCACTTGATTCCACTCTATTTCAAATGAATACAATCATCATAATCACCAAACATACTTGTATTCTAAGAAATCAACACTTTACATGCTAATTTCGAAATTCAAAATGGTGATACACATGGTTAATTCAACACTTTAAAGTGCCAAATCATGCCAAAACATATCCAAAAATGTATCCAAAACATGCCAAAACTCAAGTCATACTTATTAACTCACAAGTCAAAGAATGGACCCAATTCTTGTTTGTTACTATTACTAATACAAACTTATCACTTTGCAAAGGCTTAACATATCACTAAAAAATCCTACAAAGCATAACCTAAAGTCTAACATGCTTCTAACCAATTTAATTCCAAAATGGCCGAATGTGTGACCAAAGGAATTCACCAAGGAATCTTCATTCAAATTATGGTTTGTTAAACCAAAAAATACTTAAAATAACCTACAAATAAGCTTCCAAGCATCATACTTCATTAGCAAACTTTTAAACCATTTTTCTTTAGCATGGCAAAAACATAACAACTATGATTAATGGACTTCACAAACTTTTCGATGACAACCAACAAGTCCATTTCACATTACTTAATCCAATGACCATTATTCAACATCATTACATAATCAAATCACTTTTTGCTTTGTTTTTCCTCAATATGGCCTAATGGCATACATAAAGGAATCATAAGCTTTTCAAACCTCCTTATAACAAATTCATGTTCCATTAAACTCCATCATATACAAGAGACATCAAATACCATTTAACTCAACAAAACAACACTTCCAAGCCTTTTAACTAGTGATGGCCGAATGGCATCATTGAAGGTTTCATGCATTATTTCCAAACTTCAACTAGTTATCAACCATATAATTCATCATTAAATCACCTACTAATCATTATTTCTTACTAACATATGATCAAACACAATCTTCATAATTTTTCCCTACATGGCCAAATTACAGTATTGAATTTTCATCAAACCCGCATGCTTTTCTTTCAACATTCAATGGTTCTTTCAACTTCCAATCATCAAATAGTCAACAACCAACAACAAACCATACCAAAACATCATGATCAAACCCATCCATTTTCAGCCCAAAATAGCAAGAAAACCTAAATTAAAACTTGGAATTCATCCATCTAAAGTGAGTTTTCTTACCTCTAATGACTTCTGCACAAGCTAGAATCAATCTTCAACCTTTGAACCATGAAAACAATCCATTTTTCTCACGAAGATGGCACCTAGGTCGCTGGACTTATGGAAGGAAAACTCTCCAAAAGCAGCCTCACAGGGTGAACTAAATGGTAGGTTTTGTTACTCAAGGTGCAAGGATAATTTTTTGTGAAGGAAACTAGGTCTAAAAGTGAGTGTTTGATGAAGTGAATATCTTGAACACCAAAAATGGAGTTCGACCAGAATAAGGAAGAAGAAGAAGGTGCGTGGAGGGGAACAAGAATATATGATCGACTTTGGCTACTAAAATGGTCTTAAATATCAC
Source organism: Gastrolobium bilobum (assembly GCF_033153095.1). Classification (NCBI taxonomy): domain Eukaryota; kingdom Viridiplantae; phylum Streptophyta; class Magnoliopsida; order Fabales; family Fabaceae; genus Gastrolobium; species Gastrolobium bilobum. The sequence goes on from NW_026896144.1 coordinate 162,713, forward strand.
TTTGGCTACTAAAAGCTTCCTATTGGTTATTATTTTCACCAACTTTGATCTATTTTAATCTAATTTCCTAATTATAATTAAATCACACAAAGATCACTTTAAACCCACAAAATTCTCTAAACAATTATAATATCCAAATCAAGTTTAGGCCAAGTTTTGTTTGGTCCCAAACTTTTACCATAATGACAAATGTCCTGAATCTTTTATGACACTTTCATTTGGGTCCTAATTGACTTGTTTGGCATGAATTGTATTCTTATTCACATTATCATGTTAATCTCATGATTAACTGATTTCAAATTCCATCAGAAACCTATTTAATTCATAGCTTACAGAACTTACTAATCAAATCCATAATTATCTTACATTTCCAAAACTTAATAGTGTGGGTTATTATAATAATCCCTTATTATGCATAGATTTTCGAGTATAATAGAAGTCATTCAAGCTCTACCGATCTTGTGAACAATTAATCCCTTGTAGGGGACTATGAGTCCTATTGGTATGTCCATCTATATTCATGTATTCGAGTCATACTCAAGAGTATATTGTTCTCTCCATTTTCAGGCGGATAGAGTCTTACAGTCAAAGTATAACCTAAGGACATAATGTTTGATGACATACTCAAGTCTAAGACGATCCACACTACCAAACGATGAGAGATGTTACAAATCCAATGATACTTTGTACAATGAATCCTTGTGGAGTCTCTCGGCGGTTCACTTCAGTGCCATCTATTATCTAACAGATCCACCCACGACATCAATTAAAGGCATCTCCATGCCTGCATTCTATGGGGTCCCTACCTTTTATATCCATACAAGTAGATGACGTTGTGCTAGTTTTATCGAGATCATCAATGCCTTATCTTGGTGAATCAAGACTAGAAACAAGCTTCATGCTGTAGACATGTAGTGCATTTGAGTCCTCATAATCATGATTCGTATCATTTATCCTCGAGTGAACACCTGTTCTATCCCTTAGTTCCTTTATCTTTAAACACATATTAACCATAAATAAAAGGCGAGACAAAATATGACAAAGATAAAGTATGCTTAAATTAAATTAATCATGAAATATTATAAGTAAAAGATGTAATTCCATACTGTTAAGTTGAAGATTTGCGCCACTAAACTACATCTTCTGGCACTAATTGTAATTCCATTTCATTATTCGGCATAGGGTAAAAGGTTGCAACTTTGTTACTACAGCCATAACCCTTTTTAAAAGGGACACAGAGAACAAATGGTGAATATTACAATATGCTGGAAGCTTTGGCTTATAAGCAGCCATCCCAATTCTCTCAAGATCTTAGATGGGCCATAGAAATGGGGACTTAGCTTTTCATTCACTTTACGGGCTAAAGAATTGAATCTATACGTTTGTAACTTCTGGAAGACTGGTTGTAATAACACCCAAAACAGTAACAAGAAAAAAATAGGAAAAAGACTCAATGTGAAAATTGTATTACTGATGCTCAGTACTGGTGTTCTTCTGATTACAATCCATAACAACACACAAGACTGCAGTGGATGAAAACTAAAATGGAAAGTGAGAAAGAAAAGAAAGTCAGGGGAATTTGAGAGCCAGTGATCTCTCCCAGCCAAGCTCAATTTTGCGTACCTCACCAATACCATTTCCATGCCATATATCCACCCCATGCACATTTGCAACACCCATAACTAGCCTTAACAAAATAGATGACCTTTCCATTCACTTTGCTGACTCAGCGTTAGTTACGAATGATCCCCTACCCCTGTGCCTAGAATAAACCTTTATGTTTGAGGTTGTAACAGCGGATTTCTTTTCTTAATTAGGTTTAGGAGTCTTATTGTATTTGTGGGCTTGGGCTTATGCTAGCAGTATTTCATTACTATTTGACCCAATTCTTAGTACAGATGGGTGTTTGTGCTTTGTATTTTCATCACATCACAATACGCTATATCAATCTAACATCCTATTCTGTTATTTAGAGTTCTATGGTCTTTTTTCCGTCTTCCTTACCTAAACCTTATAATATCAACCAAGGAATGACATACATAGCAACTTTAGGAGAAGGTGCTATGTTATTCGGTGCTATGTTATTCCACTTTCCTTTTTCATTTTCTCTCTGACTATCCGATTCCATTCTATTAGAGAAGGGAGTAAGTTGCATCTGCCATTGCATTGTAATGTTCCCCCCAGAACTGACCTTAATAACCCTATTTCATATTCATTTATTCCTTTGTCTATGAATAACTTGTATGATTTTATTTTGCTGTTGGCAATAAATTTATCTGTTTTGATACGTTAAAATGTTTCAAGGGCTATTGTTTTGATTTGATGTCTTTAAATGTTGTGTAATGGTGCAGAGTACTTGAAATCATGAGAAAAGATGCAGAGAAAGATCCCCAAACTAATCCAAATGCATTGCATGCTAGGCGTTTGATCAGCCAGGTTTTTCGAGTTTTGAGATGTTATTTTCTTTTTTAGTTGTTCTTTTGTTGAGTATTTGAAAATGGAAAGGGAGTTTTAGACCTACGATAAATAATATTATTGACTTATCTAACATGAGTTGTATATGAAGTTTTATTTTTTTCCTTGGATTATGAAAGCACATACATATGTGCCAGCCTGAATCTTATATCATCTAAACACTGTCATAATTGGCCCCATTAGGTGGACCGAAAGTTGGTAAAGCAGACAGTGATGACATCAGTCTATGGAGTGACTTATATTGGGGCCCGGGACCAGATCAAGAGGAGGTTAAAGGAGCGTTGCGCCATTGAGGATGATTCAGAGCTATTTGCTGCTGCTTGCTATGCTGCGAAAGTAAAAAAAGTTGATTCAATGGAGTTGCATGTGGAACATTTCTTAATCTGTTCCTGTATTTATTTTACTTACCATTATTGTTTTGTAGACCACTCTCACTGCTTTAGAGGAGATGTTTGAGGCTGCAAGAAGTATTATGAGTTGGTTAGGTGACTGTGCAAAGGTATGGCTAATTTTGTGTAGAAAAGCATTACTTTAAAGCATGAGTGATTTAACTGTTTATAGCTGTGAAATATAGCTAATGTGATAAAAGGGCTAACATGTGACTTGTTACATCTATTGTATTGTCTAATGATTATTCTGAATGAAGTAACAATGCAGAAATAAAGTAACAATGCAAGAAAATACAACTAGAAAAGAGAAACCAACAGAGACCTCAACTCACCCTCAAAACCAAAGACCTATTAGGATTAAGAATAGGCGTAATCGGACCTGCTTTTTTTATATCTCATTATTTGGGACCCTATTCACCTCTTTGGGCTTCTATTGAATCGAGAAATAGGTTTGATTGTTCATTTTTTTGGATAGAATATATATAAGGCATCCTCCGGATAATAGGCCTCAAGAGATCCCTAGAGATCTTTTTCCTAATTCCCAATGAGGCAAAAATATATTCCTAGCATGCACCTTCAAAATGGAAAATTTTCCATCGTTTGATGGCAAACCAACTCTGATGATCCTGTCAAAATAATCTTTCCTCAATAGAGCAGGATCAAGAATATCCAATCCCTTTGTAGCACCTTTTTTGAAGCCCAAAGATGGCTGGTCATGTAACCCCATGGTGAAGGAAAGAACAACAAACTCATTTACTCCCAACATCTTCTGTCCTCCTCTACTTTCTGGCTTCGGTTCCCTAGCCTCCAACAACAACGAGGAAGTGCGGATTCTGGTATGAATAATCCGATGGGAAAGACGCGTTGCAGTTGAAACGAAGACTGCACCATGATCCATCGTTGAGCTCCTCCGGCAACAGTCGTTGGAAACGGGCTCCGCACCTATCACCGCCATGGACGCTTCCCACAGAGGCTCCCTGCATTGACCCTTGCCCTTCTGCATCTTCAGCTGCTGCTTGCACAAGTGTAGGGTTTGTCTTATTGGGCCGTAAGTGAGGCCCAAAACTTCTATTAGCCCACAGCGAGATGGACCTATATGTAGCCCCATTCAACCCCGTTCTCATCCTTGGCCCAGTAGCTTCATTCGGTTCTCCTCCCAGGAACCCATTTCAGGTTGACACAACATCCCGTGTATGGTGGCCTGGACCAGGCACAATATTACGAGATCCACTTCCTCGACCCAGCGTCTGAGTAGTCTTCCCCAACACTTCGGTCTTCTCCTCGATTTGTTGTGCCATCGTCATCGTGCTTACAATCAGCGCGTGGAGATGTCTCTCAGCCGGAGTGGTCACCCTTCCGCCAACTTCTTTGTCCTGGTTTTGTTCTTCTCCCTGCACCTTTACTTCTTCTTGATCTTCTTGCGATCCTCCTTCTTTTTCTCTTGTGTCTTCTTTTTCTTCCTCATTTTTATTATTTTTCCCTTCGTCTTTTTTCTCAGGTTTTGCTACATCTGTTTCCTCTTTTTCTTCTTCTGCTACTTCATCACCATCAATTGCTGGGTCTGATTTTGGAGATGTTATTCCCTCCTTATCTTCTAGAGTGGAATGCTCTGATTTTGCCTCTTCGATCTCGTCTTTTTTTTCTTTCAATTTTTTTTGTTTCCTCCCTTTTCTCTGGGTTGTTCGATACTTCAACCTCCTTTGCCACACAGATCTCAGGTATATATCTCCCTATAAATGCTCTATCAAAGCTCCGCCAGCTTACATGGGAATTGAGCCCACTCCAAAGTTTGTACCAGCTAAGAGCATGAACTCTCAACCCCTTCACAGCTTCATTCAGCATATTAACTTCTTGAATTTGGTTTGCTTGAAAATGTTGTTCAAGACCGATCAGCCATCCCCAAGCTTTAATCCCATCTTCCTAAAAATCTGGAATCATTTTTTTCTCTTTTTTTTTTTTTAAGAGATCTAGATCAATGCTCCAAGGATCTGAAGCTTTGATACCAATTTGATGGAACCCCACAAATATAACAATGACTAACAACAACATATCTCTATTAATTCAAAGTTCACTGGAGACCAGCTCCATTAAGACAGCAAACGAAATGCAGAAATAAAGTAACAATGCAAGAAAATACAACTAGAAAAGATAAATCAACAGAGACCTCAACTCACCCTCAAGACCTAGGCCTCAAGAGATCCCTAGAGATCCTTTTATCAATTCCCAATTCCCATTTTAGTGAATACATGCATACCTCACACTCCCACACTCCCCTCCTTATATCCTATTATTTGAGAATATTCTAGAATAACTCCCTAACTAACTAAATAATTATCTCAGTCCCATCAATCTATTATTAGGTGCCTTCCATACATCAGTTATCAATCATGCTACAGACATATAATGTCCCCAACATTTTTGAGACGTCCTTTTCGTTTCATTCATTGTTACTTTTGGCATGTTTTCCCTGATCTATTTTTGTGGTTCACGTCACTATTTTCCCTTTTTTTAATGTTGATTATGCTTTGACCTGTATTGCATATCAGTCTTTATTGCATTTAATGGTTGAATTTTGAACACGGATAGGTGATAGCTTCCACGAACGAAGCAGTCCGATGGATCACTCCCCTTGGGCTTCCTGTAGTTCAACCTTACCGACAAATAGGAAGACATCTTGTAAGTTTCTCAACAGTCAGCATAATTTTTGCCTCTCTTTCATGTGTAGTTTTTTTTTTTCAAATCAAATAATCCAGCAGTAGTTGACAAATTTTTTAATGTTGTTAAGAGAAATATAAACTCATTAATATAACCTCTCTCAACAACTTAAATTTTGAGTTGAAATGATTCTTTACATACTTCACTGTTATGGTAAATTGGATTTGATGCAGATCAAGACTTCCCTCCAGATATTGACGTTACAACGTGAAACTGACAAGGTAACTATTTATTTGAGTAAGATCCCATATTTTGTAAGATGCATGATGCATCACGGAATCAGATTAGATTACTTGTTTTTTAATGACTGATTTCAATATCCAATTACTTAGTGTACTTATATTGGACCCTGCGTTATTATTTTGCTATTACTTGTGAAAACCTGTAACCCCCTTGGGGCAATATAGAAGGGAATATCTTACTATAGCCATATGCTAGAAAAAACCACTTTTTTCTTTTCTTTTGTATGGGATAAAACAGAGGTTGACTAAGGGGCTGCTTCTAGGAGATTTAAAGACCTTGCTAACAAGTTGTGATCATACAAGGATAGAAAATATAAGAAATGAAGATATTCGACAAGAGGTAGGAGAATAAAAAAAGATAAGAGAATATCAATGGCTAAAAAGATAAGAGAATATAAATTGAGATTTGGGCGTATATAAAGCTGTAAAGAACCAATTCAACCCAAAAGCTTAAGCTGTTGGGTGAGGCTACATTAATGGATTTATATATCTTAACACGCCCCCTCACACGAGAGCCCACTGGGCTTGAAGGGTGAACGATGCACAGGCCCACCTACCTGTGCGAAGAAAGAAATTCCACTAGAGAAAGTGGGGGGCGGTGAGGATCGAACCCGGGACACGAGGCTCTGATACCATGTAAAGAACCAATTCAACCCAAAAGCTTAAGCTGTTGGGTGAGGCTACATTAATGGATTTATATATCTCAACATATATATCTCAACAAAAGCAAAGACCCCTAAATACTCCTATGAGATCAAAAGTTCGTTATTATGTGTTTGACACAAAGGAAGGAAGAGGTCAACTCAAATTTGAGGGAAAATAGTAAAACGAGATTTAACGGAGCTGTGTCTTGGGACTGATTGGAGGAAAGTTATTAGCACTGTGGAGGGTTAGACTCGTTTTTCTTCCTATGTTTCAGATTAGACGGTTGTTTGGTCTTTCTATTTATATTTCCCTTCATTTATCATTTTTTTAGTCGATTATTTTCCTCTCTATTTTATTTTTCCCCTTTATTTATCTATTTTTTTATTTTTATTCTATTTTTTTATTCATATATATTTTTATTTTCACTTTATTTTTATTCTTATATATATATATATATATATATATATATTGTAATTTTCAATTTTCAATTTTTATTTACTTTTACTTTTATTTATTTATTTATTTGCCCCCGTCTTTTCCCTCAATCTTTTCTTGCTTATCATTTCGGTTTATTGATCACCCACTCTAACTAGTATGGGATAAAGGTATTATTAATATAATAACGCAATCCATGCTTGTATTCCAGGTCATGGTTAAAAGACAGAGAACAGCTTTTCCCCCTAATTTTGTTCACTCTCTTGATGGTTCTCACATGATGATGACTGCAGTTGCTTCTAAAAAAGCAGGATTGAATTTTGCAGGTGCTTACCGGTTTATATAAAACACACAAACAGCCATGTATATGTTCATCAATGTTATCGTTTAATTAGGAATTTCAAATTTTTCTAAACCAATGCTTAATTGCAGGGGTTCATGACTCATATTGGACACATGCATGTGATGTTGATGAAATGAACAGAATACTCAGGGAAAAGTTTGTTGAACTCTACGATGCTCCAATATTGGAAAATGTAAAGTATCTTGTATCTTTAATTATATAAGCTTCTTAGATGTAGATAAATGTCACTTTCTGACCCTGTTTTTTGTAATTTTCGTTATTTTCTGGGACTGGGTTAAATGAAGCACTTTCTTTGAATCCATTCTGACATTTCCTTTTTTATACACTAAACTGTTGGTCATCGCTTGTGCGTTATCATTAATTCATTAAATCCAGTCAAACTTTCCTTTTTCTTGGGATTCGCAAGCAATGAACTGAATCATAACCTTGTGGATTATATTCATATGAAACTGACTGTTTACTTTTGAAAGTTTTGATGCTTTTGTAATTGCATTCTCTGGTATTTCCCTTGTGTCACCTAACCTACCTTTCAACTTGACAATATTGCTTGACATACTAGCCTCATTTTTTTCCCCCTATTTTTTTTTAGTTTATTTGTTCCACGTATTGTCTATCAGTAAACTTGTCATCGGATACCAAATGACTTTGCTTTATAAGACTTCCTTGTTTAATCATGAATGCAGTTGTTGGAGAGCTTTGAGAAGACTTTTCCCACATTAAACTTTCCTCCCTTACCAGAGCGGGGAGATTTTGATCTTCGAGAGGTTTTGGAGTCTCCATATTTTTTCAACTAGACTCCATAGAAACTCGGGTTGCTTATCTTACGGTACTACCTCCACCTGTGGTCCTGTGGAGTTCAGTCCAATATGATGAATTGTATATATCTACCTGCATGGGATTGCGAAGCCTCAAGAACCGACATGGAGAAGATAGAAGTGTGCAAATCAGGACTTTTGGTTGCCAAATTAGTGCGCCACACGACGACCCTAGTACTTATTTAATTATTTTCTACACCCATTTTGAACTGGCAAGTTTTCATCAAGAGATTTCATATGGCTGGACCTCCAGTTGTGTCTTCCAAATCCCGGTGATCTGACTTTGGTCATTGTCACGAAAGAAAGGGCCCCTCCAAATATGGCTTTACAAATTGATTTAGAATTTTGCTTGGATCAGTTGCAAAACGAGAAGGTTCAGCATATACAGCAGCCAATCTGTTTTTGTTCATGGTTGATTTTACAGACTAATAAAGGAATGAAGCACTGGTGATCAGTTAAGGTTATTTTCTCAGATGTGGATGCTTCAGTCTGCTTCGGTTTTCCCTCTTGCAAAGCAGCCAAAATTGGGTTGCTTCAAAAATACGTTGTATTTTTATTTTTAATTTTTTGTCATTCTTTTTGGGTGTGATAGGGGATTAGGAGTATATGTGGCGTTTTTGTCTTGGTAACTGTAATATTTGTTACACTTGTTCCATTAGTTGATTTGATATAAATATGCAACTCCCGGTAAAACCCCGACTTAGGAGAGGGTAGGGGTGAGAAAATTCTTATAGGAAGATTTATTCTTGCATTATTTAACTAGACATATGTAAAATAATACCAATGAAAAACGTTAAGACCTAGAGTCGGTAAATTGTGTATTTATTTATTTACAATTGAACAACCCCTTTTTCTTTTTGATCTTGATTCAATTATTTTAGAAACTATGTCTTAAATTCTAAGGGTAATCCAACATTGTTGAATTACAACAATTTGTTACAATTGGTTTCCCCTAATTCATTCAATCTTACTCCCACTATTTTATCCATAGTATAGGACTTAATTTTTTTCTTTTTAATTGCTTTTACTCAAAGTAAGTTGACCCACTTAAAGGGCCAAGATTTGGCAAGAATTCGGATTCTGGTCTTTTACCTTAGTTTCACACCTATGCCATGACTTTATTTAATTCCAACGCAGTTCTAACACGTACTAAAGCTCCAATCTATTCACTCTTCAAAATTTCAAGTAATATAGAATGTAGACAAGTATTTTCCTATTTCATTATTGTCCAATTATGTACCAAAAACAGGATTTCCACATACGTAAGTCTTACGTCATGAGGTTAACCATGAGATGAAGATGTATCAACCCCTAAATAAAGCAAACAGCCAAAACATATTTGCAACACTGCCGATTACATCATTTAAACTCGTCTAAGTACATGAAATTTTAGTCAACTTGGTACGAAGAGTCAACAACATGGTTGTTTATCATAGAGTAAAGACCCTTTTTGGTCCTCAGCAAATTTCACGATATCCGTTTTAGTCCCTAGCAAATAAAAATCTCCATCGTGGTCCCTAAGAAATTCAAAATGGACCCATTTAGTTGAAATCGTGGTATTTCACAAATTCAAAAAAGATCCATATTAGTCTCTAAAAGGATTAAAATGGGTTCATTTTGAATTTCTTAGGGACCACGATGGACTAGGGACTAAAGCGGGTATCGTGAAATTTGCTGAGGACCAAAAAAAAGTATTTACTCTATGTTCTAAAAAGCACAACCCTATAACAACAAACAACGCTCAAAGTTCTAAATAGTTCCTTCAAGTAAATTAAAACAAAATATGGTAGCCCAAAGATTTTTGACTTTTGATTAATACATTTTTGCAATTACTTTGCAAAATACAAAGGCAAGGTACATTATTCTCTTCTCGTTGCGATTGCTCATAACATAAGCATGTTTCAAATGATAACAACCCTAAATCATTTCTTCCACATAGAATCATTCAAGCATAACATTTAGGACCCTTAACTTGCTTTTGGTTCGGTTTTATGATCTATGGACCTTGAAATATTGCAATCAACAACATGACCATGAACCCTGTCTTTAACCTACGTAAAATTGCATGAGCTTGTGACATGGAATAACATAATAAAAAAATTTGTACCGTAAATGGGCTGCGAGCCCAATATGTAACCTAAAAGGGGAGTAGTGGTCACTATAGGGGTATCAACGTTAGCAGAGGTACAGACCAAGGTAAACGATAAAGTCCCAGGCTATGTAGCACCGATACGACACGCGACACGTGACACGACACGACACGACACGACACTCCGACACGTCAATCTTAAAAAATTATGGATTTCGACACGTTGGAACACGTTTTAATATTAAATAATATTTTTAATTTATATAGTGTATATTTCATTTAATATTTAATAATTTAACAAAAAAAAGAAACTAAATTAATAATACCCATCAACACGTTATAAAGATGGAAGCTTTAATAAAAAAAATAAGAACTGGGATGAGAGATATATATAATATCAGATAGAGAGATCAAATCATATTAGAGAGAGATCAGAGAGAAGAAGATACAACAAGAGCGTGATAGGAATCGACAACAATAATGCTGAGATGATCTCTTATCTACTTAAAGGGAAAAAAGACAAAAAGATAAAATTGATATGATCAGGTGGAAGCTTTATTAATATATTTTAACTTTTAAAAAAACAATTTTTTTTAAAAAAAATTAAAAAAAAAAACTAAAAAAAAATTAAAAAAAATTACGAAAATGCCATTTGACCGTGTCGGACACGGTCAAATTCGCGTGTCGGAATGGTCAACGTGTCGGAAAAAGTCAACCGCGTGTCCGACACCGTGTCGGAGCGTGTCGGACCCGACTCTTCCTGTTTTTACAAGTGTTCGTGCTTCCTTAGTCCCAGGTGTGGTGCGAAACGATGAAAGTGGGGGGGGGGGATTGTGTGTGTGACAGGGGCTACAATGGATCTGTGGTGCAGCAGGGTAACAATATATGTTGGAAATGCCCTTTTTAGGTGAAAATGTGGGTATTTATAGGAGGGGGTGGTGTCTTGCCTGTGTGGAAGAGTGAGCTAGGTCAACTCTCCTAGGGAAGAGTTTGCAGCACTTGCTATGTTGGTAGCAGTGGTTGAAGCAGTAGCTATGAAAGGGGGGATGTCTATTTGGGGTGTCTAGGAGGCTACCAAAAGAAGGTAGCGTCCCAACATAAGGCATTCTGGTGTCTTACATTGGGGGATCCTGTTGCATGGGGACAGTGACCACAGAGGTGGTACAGTAGGCTGACGTGGATTGATTCCTTGGGGCTAGGCCTGCCTTGTTGGGCTAGCCAGTTGGGATATCCAAAACAGGAGCCCCCTAGCTCGGTAGCAAGCGAAGTCTTGTGCCAAGATGATCGTGCTAGAAAGGGGGCCACTGAGCTCGAACCAGGATGGGAACACATCCTTTGGCAGTTGGAGGCTCTTCTTATCTCTGTGCGGATTATGTTCCCGGAGATTCTTCTTATCTCTGTGCGGATTATGTTCCTGGAGACTATTGTTATCTTGTATAAGGGTTTGGATACAAGGAAGTATCCTGTATTGATGTGACTGCTGGTATAGGTGAGATGCCTTATGTTATTGCACAACTAAGATTGTACCATGTGAAGAATGCAAGATGTGATGTCAAGTATTTGTAAGTGAACGAGAAATGATGCAATTATGTTGTGGGTTGTAAGAGCATCAAGGATTATTGATCCTTATGTGCCACCCTTGTTAACTAGGTACAATTTGATGGTTTAGAACACATTTTGGTAAAGTGGGATTAGATAATAAAATAAAGGACATGCCGTTGAATTTTCTAAGAAATGATCAGTTTTTAGGCCAACTTTGGGAGACCATATCTCTCTCTACAGACGTCCAAATGGGACGTTCTATACACCATTTTAAATCTTGAGATGTCAACTATATTTTCCCAAAATTTGGTGCCATTTAGAGTTGTATAGCGTTCTGTAGGTCGCAGGGTATAACACCTCGTATTTCTAAAATGTGTAATTATATATGAAAATGTGGATTAAGGGGTAGGATTAGTGAAAATCCTGAAATTAGGGACAAAATACAAAAGAAGGGTAAAATGGTAAATTGCCAAACATATAACCCTAGAAAAGAAAAATTGAGTAGAATGTCTCAAATGAAAAAACTAACTCTGGAAATGGATTCAGAACAAAAAATTGAGTGGTTAGACAAGTTTCAGGAAATTTGGTGAATAGTATTTTTACCGGATTACGAAATAAGTTATAAATGGTACATAGGATTACGAAATATGATTTCTGGTGAAAATTGTTGGAAATTAGGGTTTTTGAAGAAGCGTGCCCACGTCGCGCATAACAGCTTTCAGAGTGACAAAGATGACTGCAAGTCACAGTCAGAGTTCGTATTCACCTTAAATGGTGGGGCAGTGTCTTGGAAGAGTTCCAAGCAGGAGACTACATCAGATTCAACGACAGAAGCTGAATATAGCTGCTTCAGAAGCGGCTAAGGAGGCCGTGTGGATCAAGAAGTTCATATCTGAACTAAGGGTGGTTCCAAGCGTGGATGAGCCCATACTGTTGCTTTGCGACAACACTGGAGCCATTGCGCAGTCAAAGGAACCTAGGTCTCATCAAAGATCTAAGCACGTGCTCCACAGATATCACCTGATTAGAGAAATCTTTGATATGATGGATGTAAAGATGGATTATGTTCCCACTGATGATAACCTAGCCGATTCTCTGACGAAGGTTGTTTCTCAGAGAAAACATGATAGTCATTATGAGGCTTTGGGTATACGTCTCAGGTCTGATTGGCTCTAGGCCAAGTGGGAGCTTGTTAGTATATGGATGTCCTAGAGACAATATTTTGATTAGATTAGGACATATAGTGTACCTTTTATATTGTCGCAAATAAATCATAAGCACTTTTTATCCTGTTTCATATTTTGTCTCGATATAATTGTTAATATATTATATGAGTAACTAGATAAACCCCATGGAATAGAATAGGTATCTCAAGGACCAACAATGCCTTGGTGCTCTTACACCCACAACAATTTAACATATTCTCATCCATTTATGATTCATTACATACTTTATCAAAACTTAGAATTATTATAATCATATTGTCCCATTTGCTTGCATTCTTACAATAGATACATAATCATAACTTAAAATAGGTCTATTGTCCTTTCATCACATACATGTTTTACATATTACACAAGGTCCATGAGTTCACAATTACAATTTTTCAAATGATAAATAATACAATTAAATCCTCCACAATACAACATGATAAATCAACAAATAGACTTAGGCAAAATGTTGCCCAATGTGTTTCCATTACACCCAATCATTTCTATGGTTACACAACTTTTCTCAACACCAATACAATCCTCATTTACCTTACATTATGACTTAGCACCACGTTCCCCTAATCGTTCCCTCTAGGCCAAAAATACATATCAAGGGGACAAGGTTTTCCACTCAATTCATATGCATTACACACTTATTTTACCTTATTATTAATGATTCAAGGCATCCATAACTCATTTACACCATTCCTCAACAACTTATTTTATAACAAATCCTGGTTCATCCATCAAAATTTGTCTAAGTTACCAAATTGTATCACAATAATTTTTATTGGTTCAATCATCATCATTCATCATTGTGAGCATTAAATTCCAAATGGACACTACCATTACATGCCTCCAACTACGTCAATCAACTCACACCTATTCAAAATTTATACCCATTTTCAATCCATCATCAAATCAAGTCAAGGGTTGGAACACTTACCACAAATGATCTTCAAGGACTCCTAGGATGTGTTTTCAAGCATCAAAGCAAGTCATGCCACCTCCAATGGCCCATTAAAGCTTTAAGACCATCACTTTCTTAGGGGAGGATCTCTTCACACGGTGCTCCCCACTTGAAAATAAGGGTAGCAATGTGTACCTCTCAAAATGTTAGACAAGTTTGGCTTTGGAATCGTTCAATTTCATTGAGTGTAGCTTGAGTTATGAATTTCTCAAGTTTTAACTTCTTTCTTCAATGGTGGAAAGGGGTTGCGGCTTTTTGAAGGAGAAATGGAGGAAGACGATGCACTCTGACTATTGGATATGTGCCCTAATATCCCACTTAAGTAAGGTAGGCCCCACAAGTGCCACTCATTTAAAATCACTCAAACACACCACTAATCTTCAATTAACTCTCAAGTCATCCAATTAATTTATGTTGTAATCATCAAATCCTCATTTTAACATTCACCAAAGTGATTTAATAATTACCCTCAACATTATTTTTGGATTTCCGATAACTTTTTTCTCCCAAAAATAACTATATGATGTTCCCAACCTAAGAACGTTGTTCCCTCTATGAGAACTCTATTCCCCCCTTTGGGGACAACTTATTGAATATTATTCCCACCATGGGAATGTCGTTCCCCATTTGGGAACAACTTATTGAATACCGTTCCCACCATAGGAACAACCTGCTTAATGTCGTTCCTACTCCAGGAACGACACTATTCATCACTTTTTTTTCTTCCAAAAAGTGTCTATCCACTCCAATTTCATTCTGAATCCATTTCCATCATTAGTTTCATCAAATTAAATATAATTTTATCATCTCACAGGTTAGGTTACGTATTTTCCAATTTATCATTTTACCCTTCGTGTGTATTTTCACCCAGATTTCAGAATTTTTACTAAATAAACCCTTTAACCAACAATTAAACCTTTAATATTGGATTTCAAATATATGAGGTGTTATAGAATGCTTGACATGAACAACCCAACGGATTTTTCTTTCATACAACCATCATTACATACTCATACAATCCATTTATACTTGATTCGAACCATCCACAAACTCAATTACTCAACCTTGCACCATCTTGCCCTAAAATACCCTAAATGGCCGAATTCTTGTATCCATGACCCAAGGGATTACCAATTGATTTTTCATACAACCAATGCACCACACATCATGTAATTAACCATTATAACTAATCCACAACTCAATTTCACCATTATACAACAATCCAATTTCTCAAAATCATGCTCATCCATCCAAAAATTCACTAAGTTATTAAACTTTTTCATAATAAAATTTATGAGCTCAATCACTATAATTCATCATTCTAAGCAACATTTATCTAATGCACAAAGTCCATTTGAGGTCTCCAACTACCTCCAATCAACACACGTAGGCTTAGGTTTACCAAATTTCGATCTCAAAGAATATCCAATAATAGGTAGTGAAACTTACCAATAATCAAGGTTCAAGACTCCTAAGAATGACCCCCAAGCAATAGCTCAAGCATCAAGCATCAAGTTCTAATGACACCAATGTCTCCAAATTTTTGCAAGCTTGAGGAAGGAAAATCTCAAAATCTATGGACTTTCCAGGAGAATGGAGGTGGAGGTTAGGTTCATTGGTTCATTTACTACAAATTTCATGTGAAACTTGAGTGGTTTTGGTGGAAGATTGAAGGAGAACAAATCTCCCCCTTTTGAAGATGGTGGCTCGGTTTTGAAGAGGGAGAATGAGGGACAAGATGATGAATAGTGGCTGATGGCTTTGGTGGCTTAAGTCACTTAAGTGGGTGGATCCCACATGACACCTCACATAATTCAAATTATTTCAAATCATCCACTTAATCCACTAAACTCCAATTAATTCATAAAATATCCATTAAATCCAAAATTTAACATTTACCAAATTCCTTTAATTTTCCTTGAACAGATGAACTCGGAGTTTTCCGGTAATTCGGTGAAATCACTGATTTAGCCTGATATGTGCACCATTGGCACAAATTTCTTGGTCCTAAGTACCTTTTCCAGAAACTTGCCTAACCGCTCGATTTTTTATTCTGAATTCATTCTCAGGATTATTTTTCTCATTTGAGACCTTATACTACCATTTTACAGTTTAGGGTTACGTATTTGTTAAATTACTATTTTACCCTTCTTACGTATTTTGACCCAGAACTTAGGATTTTCTCTAATCCTACCTCTTAATCCTCATTTTAATTGTAAATATATGTTTCAAATCTACGAGGTGTTATATAGCCTATATAGAGTTGTGGACTTGAGCATTTTGGAGTGCATTATGCCTAGAGGATTTTGATGTATTTTGGGACTACATATTTGTATATTAGACTTAGTGTATGAACATTTGGCATAACATGATTTGATGAATACCATGCATAGGGTTTGTTCATGTATTATTTTTGGGCTAAGTCTAATTGTTAGTGAATCACTTGGTATTTTGTATATGATGTAATAGTTAAATTTGTTAGTTGATGTAAATGTAATTGAATATATTAAGGATCTTGGCATGTAATATTTGATATATATGATGGAAGGGCCTTAGGCCTATTTCAACATGATTTGGTATAATGGTAATGAAGGCATAAAATTGGCCATTATGAATGTAATGAAAATGATAGAGATTGAATTAAGAAATAAGTGATAAATGTGATAGAAGGCAACTTCTAACCCAAGTAATTATGGAGAATAAATTGTGAATTGAGTGATGGACATATTATGGCTTAATGTTGAGGATGTAAGTGCACCAAGGTTTGTTGGGCCTTTGGATTCCTTTCCAATGTCAATTAGGTACAAGTGAATACAATGAGATTAGTTATAGAAACAAATGAATCCTGCCGAAATTTCCAGAAAATAGTGAGATTTTTACCCGAACTTTGGAGACCGATATCTCCCTCATTTCACGGTAAAATGAGGTGTGTGAGCTACCATTTTAAAGCTTATGATATATCAATCTAAAGATCCAGGTGTCGACTTGAACATATGAAATTTGGGAGCAAACAGATAAGTAGAACATCCGCAGTTTTAAAAACAGTAAGGGAACTTGGTGAACCCAGAAATGCAGAGTTGGCAGTTTTAAGGAATTAACTTATGGCGAGCATATCTCTGGAATTATAGAACTCCGATTGAGGCGTGTGATACTGAAGAAAACAAGAAGGAAGAAGTGGAAGAAATATTTTGTCTGAATAATACTTTCTTGATTCATTGAGAGACCCAATGGGTCATTTTTATATTGATTACATCCAACTACCTTAACTACTTTAATAAATATACAACCACCAACAACATCAATAAATATACAACTACCAACTAAATATACAACTACCAACTACATCAATAAATACTATCTAGAATATTCTACACTCCCCCTCAAGTTGGGAGATATATATTGATCATTCCCAATTTGCTAATCAAATTCTCAAAGGTCGGCTTAAGTAATCCTTTAGTGAGGATATCTGCCGTCTGTTCCTTGGTAGGTATATATGTCAAGCATACACTACCGTCTTTTAATTTCTCTTTGATAAAGTGACGATCAACTTCCACATGATTTGTTCTGTCGTGATGAACAAGATTTTGAGCAATGCTGACAGCAGCCTAATTATCACAATATAATCTGATAGGTAGGGAATAAGAGATCTTCAACTCCTCCAGAAGCCTTCGTAACCAAATTCCTTCACAAATACCATGGGCTAGAGCCCGAAATTCCTCTTCTGCACTGCTTCTTGCAACAACAGTTTGTTTCTTACTTCTCCAGGTCACAAGGTTTCCCCAGCATAAGTACAATATCCTGAAGTAGATCTTCGGTCCATTGCTGAGCCAGCCCAGTCTGCATCTGTATGGATTTCAATCATCTTTTTGTGCCCCTTTTTAAAGAAAATTCCTCGACCAGGGGTATTTTTGAGGTATTTGAGAATTCTATAAACAACATTAAGGTGTTTTTCATTAGGAGAATGCATGAATTGGCTAACCATGCTCACAGCAAAAGCAATATCAGGACGAGTGTGAGACAAATAGATTAATTTCCCCACTAGTCTCTGGTACTGCTCCCTATCAACATCTTCCTCATCCTCAACTCCCATCTTGATATTAGCTTCAATTGGAGTCTCTGCCGGCTTGCACCCAAGCATACCTGTTTCTTGCAACAGGTCTAGAATGTATTTTTTTTTTATGAGTTAAAGAAATTCCTTCCTTACTCCGAGCAATTTCCATGCCAAAGAAATATTTGAGAGATCCAAGATCTTTTAGTTCAAACTGGTCAGCTAAACATTTTTTTAAAGAGCTTATCTCCTCGCTATCATTACCAGTGACAATTATGTCATCAACATAAACGATCAGAATAGCCATTCTTCCTTTGTCGGAGTGTTTAAAAAATAAAGTGTGATCAATCTGAGCTTGGGTGAACCCTCTTCCCTTAACAACTTGAGTAAATTTCCCAAACCATTCTCTGGGAGATTGTTTAAGTCCATAGAGAGACTTCTGCAACTTGCACACATAACCATCCCCTTTTTCAAAACCAGGAGGTGGATCCATGTAAACTTCCTCATGTAGATCACCATTCAAGAAGACATTCTTAACATCTAACTATTGCAATGGCCAATCAAGGTTGGCGGCAAGAGATAGCAGAACGCGGATAGTGTTAAGTTTGGCAACAGGAGCAAATGTCTCCTGATAATCCATCCCATGAGTCTGAGTAAATCCCTTAGCAACTAATCAGGCATTATACCTATTGATGCATTGTCTGCATTGAATTTTATTGTGAACACCCACTTGCAACCAACAGTTTTCTTTCCTTTAGGTAATGTCACAAACTCCCATGTTCCATTATTTATAGGTGCATCCATTTCTTCTAATACTGCATTCCTCCATTTTGGGTCATCAAGTGCTTCTAGGATATTTTTGGGTATCCTGATACTATCTAACATAGTGTTGAAAGCACGAAAACCTGGAGACAACTTCTCATATGAGATATAAGGGGAAATATGATGAGCAATGCAAGATCTAGTACCTTTCCGAAGAGCAATAGGCATATCAATGTTGGCTGTACTAGTGCATTCAAGTGGGTTGCTGGAACCAGGACTCAAGTCAGGATTCTGGCAGTCTAGGGCATCTTGATGTGTTTTGCGCCTGCTATAAAATTTTCCCCATTTTCCAAGAGGATCACAAGGAGGATCATTAGACTTAGGTATAGTGGCTTGATGAGAAGGAGGATCATTAGACTCAGGTATAGTTGCTCCCCCTGTTTCCTTCTCAATAACTCCCCCTGTTTCCAAATGCCAAGGTAAGATAGTAGCATCATTTGGTTTCCCAGGCTTATCTTCATCCATACCAAGACCAATAGACTCCCCCTGAAGAGAAGTCGGGGAAAAAAAGGGTTGTGTTTCATAAAAGGTAACATCCATGGAAATAAAAACCTTAAGGAGAGAAGGTGAGTAACACTTATAACCTTTTTGATTTGGGGAATATCCTATGAAGACACATCAAATGGATTTAGGGTCAAGTTTGGACCTTTGATGTGGAGGAATATGCACAAAAACCACACAGCCAAATATTTTGGGAGGAAGGGAAGAAAGAGCACTGAAAGAGGGAAAGATTTAGTAAGACAGGATAAAGGAGAATGAAAATTTAGTACTCGAGAAGGCATCCGATTAATGAGATAACAGGCTGTCAAG
Organism: Gastrolobium bilobum; assembly: GCF_033153095.1. Lineage (NCBI taxonomy): Eukaryota > Viridiplantae > Streptophyta > Magnoliopsida > Fabales > Fabaceae > Gastrolobium > Gastrolobium bilobum. The sequence goes on from NW_026896144.1 coordinate 182,285, forward strand.
ACGGCTTCCCCCCACAGATATTTAGGGACATGCATCGTGAATAAAAGTGCTCAAGCAACTTCAATTAGATGTCTATTTTTTCTTTCAGCCACCCCATTTGGTTGAGGGGTGTTAGGACAAGAACTTTGATGAATAATTCCATGCTGGTTTAGGTAATCTCCAAGAACTGAATTAAAATATTCAGTACCATTGTCTGTTCGCAGAATTTTGATAGAGGTCTGAAATTGAGTTTGAATCATAGCATGAAAGTTTGTAAAAGTGGATGCTGCCTCAGACTTATCTTTTAAGAGATATACCCAACATACCCTAGAATGATCATCAATGAAAGTAATAAACCAACGAGCACCCGAGACATCCTTTTCACGAGCAAGTCCCCAAATATCACCATGAATCAATGTAAAAGGAGAAGATTCATGATATTTCTTAGGAGAATAAGTGACACGAGAGTGCTTTGCAAGCTGACAAATATCACAAAGAATGGAACTTGACTTTTTATTGATAAATAAGTTCGGGAATAACTTAAGGAGATAAACAAAATTTGGGTGTCCCAACCTACGATGCCATAACAAAACATCATTACAGTCATCTGATAAACATAGAGAGTGGTTCAAAAAAATCCTCTTTTCACAATGAACCTCTGTAAAATAGTAGAGCCCTTCTTCCTCTCTAACACTGCCAATCATCTTCCCCGAGTCCTGTTCTTGAAAGCTACAAGCATTTGCAGAGAACTTAGCAACACAATGCAACTCGGCAGTAAGTTTGCTAATAGAGATGAGATTACAAGTAAGAGAGGGAACATGAAGTACTGAGTTCAAAATAATATGCTCAGAAAGTTTAATGGATCCCTTTCCCGCAATAGTGGAGAAATTCCCATCAGCTGTTCTTATTCGTGACAGGTGATAGTAAGGGGTATAGGAGAAAAATAAGGTTGCATTACCTGTCATGTGATCAGAGGCCCGTGAATCAAGGATCCAACGATTACTACATTCAACATGGAATGCCATACTTTTTTGAGCAACATGACTAGTTGCCTCAGCAGGTTAAGACATCAATTTCTGAAAAGACGAATTTTCAAAATTTTCAGCGTCCATGGCTTTCTAACAACAGGTACCCAGAAAAAAGTTCCTCCAAATGCGATTTTGACCCTCAGAACAGGAAGAGGGTTGCTCGCCAAAATCAATGAATGAGAGCAATCTTGGCTAGAGTGAAACAATGATTGCTACAGTAATGAACGATACTGCTACAGTAAATGAACAGTACTGCTACAGTAATGAACAGTACTGCTACGGGTCTTATGTGGGCTGGCTCGAAATTTTGTTCTGAACCTAATGGTGGCCTTGGTTTCGTGGTTGGAGGTGTCTAGGTAAGGATTCTGGCTAGGGCAGTGGCTAAAACGAAAAAAAAGGAATAGGAAAATGACTTAAAAATAAATCAGAACGGGGAAGAGACTGTAATATAACCAGCTCTTGATACCATGAAGAAAAGAAGAAGTGGAAGAAGTGTTTTGTCTGAATAATACTTTCTTGATTCATTGAGAGACCCAATGGGTCCTTTTTATATTAAGTACATCCAACTACCTCAACTACTTTAGTAAATATACAACCACCAACTACATCAATAAATATACAACTACCAACTAAATATACAACTACCAACTACATCAATAAATACTATCTAGAATATTCTACATATTCTACGGATACCTCTTTGGAAAGTTAGAAGAGTGTAGTTTAACATATTAAAAGATGGAAATTTATGGACCAGTAGTCCATTTGCAATTTTAGGAAAACCGAAGGTATCTCAAGTCTGTAAAATATCAAATTGTGTAATTAAGCTTTGTTGGTTTATGGAAACCATCTAGCAGCTTGAAATCAATGTTGTATGATGTTAAGCTATAGCATTTATGTTTTCGCAATAGTTATGATTTATGATTACATTTGGTAAAATGGTTAATACGGTTGTTTTAAAAGGGTAAGCATTGATAAAAAGAAAAAGTCTTCCCATATTTTTAAATGTAATATTATGATTGTAACTGCGCTTAATACATAATTGTTGATAACACGTCGGTTTGATAACGGGGTGTTACAGCTTTCTTAATGACTTGACAATAAAGGACTGTCTCCACCTTCATGCGCGTTGTTTGAATTCACTCGATAGCTTAAATGTTATTAGTACTCTTCTCGTTCCTTTTTTGCTTGATGTCCCCTTCTTTTTCTGCAGAACCTGGTTCGAAATCCTCTTCTTCTGGCAACTCACCATCCTACTTGTTATGAAGTGATCGCACCACTCCCACAAATGAAGGAGGTTTCTATTTTTGACCCACATCCAGCATGTTATAGTCGCTTGAATCTAGATCGCGCATAGCAGGGCCATCGATCTTGATCAGATTTGACACGTCATCTCAAACTTGTTGAGAGTTTGCTCCACCATCGGGTTCCTTCAATGGTGCAAAGGTTGCACCGTTTACGTCGTCTACCATGCACCAAAACCTAGCAGAGCCTTAGCACATTTTTTAAAATTTTTGTAATGGTTTATATTGTTCAATTTAGTTTGTGCTCTTCATCACATAAAATTTACAAATGAATTGATATTTTTATCTGAGCCAGTTTAACATTTTAAAAGAAAATTGTCCTTTTGAGTGATCATTTGGCACAACAAATTATCCGTTAGAAGAGATAATTCAATCATGACATGATATTATTTTAAAAAAAAATATGATTAGAAATATTAACCGATAATCACTATTCATCAAAATTACCCATACTTTTAGCGTATTATAGTAAAATTATTCAAGGGACAACAACAACAAAATTGTCGAATCAAGTAAACTAGATGTAAATGGATCCTCTCATGTGTAAAAAAAACATGATATAATCATGTGGGAAGATCACAACCATACAAAGATAAATCAACAGTTATGATTTCGTAACTACTTATTTTAACATTTTTTTCTCTCCTCTTTTATTACCATTGATCCACCTTTGTATGGTTATGATTTTCCACATGACATGGTCATGTGAATTTTCACATGAGAGGATCCGGATCCAGACTAGATGGGCACAGGATTAGAGTTTTCTAAAAACTAGCACGATTAGGCACCGCTTGATAAGTGCTTTGAGAAACATTAGCATTACATGTGTGTGCAATATTAATGTCTATATTTCAGATAGTCTTTAACTTGAACTTACAATTTTCCTTCCCAAACTCTTTGAAGTGTGAGCCTTGGGAAAACTCTCTCTAAGGCTTAGTTTTTCATTGACTTAAAAGAGACCTTTTCTCTGACAATGATAGTATACGCACCCAAGTAACTCATTGGTGAGGATCAACATGTTTCCTGAACAAGGCATCTGCGTTACTGTATATAGCCACAACGTTTGAGAACACAGCAAGAAAAATCATGACAATGGATAAAATCTTGTCCTTCTTTGTTGCAATACCGTGGGGATCCCTGAAACAGCAGAAATATAGGTTAGTAGGGAAAATGCCTCTATGTAGCTTTGATGTTTGAGCCAACTTAATACTAATGGCTTTGTCACTGAATCTGTACATTCATGGAGCAACTTGAGCAGCTTCTACCACTCCAGCATGGATTACCAAGAATACAGGAAATAGGAACTCAACACTCTTGAATTTCAGGCTGGCAGAATTGAGTTAAACAACTGGCATGCTACTATTCAGCCTTTTACTAAAACATGGCCATCTCTATAAGTGTTATCCTATATACCAGAAGATAATTAGAAATCATAGCAGTCCAGAGGCCTTAATACTAAAATGGGAACTGGGGAATGCCTAAAGTTTTAGCTGTAGATACAGATGGGTTTATTTTGATAGAAGCCAAGAGCCAAAAATACAAGTCAATTATTTCTATGGACTATAGAGGCTGAGGTTAAATGCCTAGATGAGTAACTAATAATAAATCACGCGGAAGATGACGCAATTAACCCAAAATAATGAAAAATGATGTGATCACGAGTAACATTTAGATTAAAAAGAGGAAACCCACCTCAGAGCAATTGCTGCAGGGAAAACAAACCCAAGGCAAACAGTGGCAGTTGCTCCAGTGAATTGAAAAGCATACCAGATGCTAGGTATAAAATTTGCAGCCACATAGAGTAAAGAAATGAGTCCAGTGGTGATCAAGACAAACCTACACTTTTCTAATTCCAGTGACCTAGCTGAAGGAAAGATAAGATCATCCAAATTGAAGCGTAGCGAGAAGAAGATAACTGGGAAAACAAGCATGAGATGGAGGGCATAGCTAATCCGAACAACGTCATTCAGCAGACTGCTATAAGGGATGCCCAGATCAGTATCAAAGTTGGCCAAAACATCATCCAGAGTTGACTCACCAAATAGGAGAAATCCAAATACGGCTGTAAGAATATATATAGTAGAACACAGAACCAGTGATGCACGTGCAACTGATTGTATCAGGGAAGAGTCTCCTAGCTCATTGTCTATTGTATGCACTGCACAAGACAGAACTTTGGTCAAAAATATTTTTTCTAGTACATAAATTTGCTCCATGTTATTGTTTGTTATATCAAATATCTCAGTAAACCAGAAAGCATAAATGGAATATTGTGACATGTAAATAAATTTGTTTGAATGACAAATAATAACAAAGTGCCAAACATAGAATCAAACTTGCTTGGATTGGCTTTTTAAAGAAAAAAAGGGAATTCAGCAAGAAGCACAGTCTAAAAACCTTATTCCAATCTGCATGTGGAATCATACTGAATAAGCATAGATGCCATTAATAAAGTTGTAAGTCTGTAAGTTTTCGAAGTGTAAGGAGTGAATGGACCTCTCATTGCCAGTAGCATTTTTGAATGCATTGTATCTTTGCTTTCATAACAAAGGAAAATATGGGGTAAAGTTGCTATTATTTTTATGGGTTTTATGTTTATCATTTAACATAATATAACTTCCCTTTCCTACACACACATTAAAGAGGTGGGGTCCACATGTTTTTCTTTCTCTTTCATCATTCCACTTTCTCTCTCCCTTTTGATGTGAGAGTTGGAAACAACACTTACATTATGTTACATAACACTAATAAAACCCTATTTTTATTTGTCACCTTTAATTGTTCTAAGACTATGTTGCTCCAAAGCAAAGAGAGATGCATTGAACCAAGTCAAGACTAACTGAAGATGCTGTCCAAATATGGATTTTGTTAGCAGACCTCCAACTCAATTACAGTTATGTTGACAGCTGAGTCAACAGTTAGTTAGAAAGGGAGAGACAACAGTGTACACAAATAATAGGAGGGAAATGATAGAGGGTAGTTTTCTGGTTTTAGAGAAGATAGACGAGGAGGGAAAGCCAATTCTGAATCCCTGTTATTCTATACTGATGTAAACTATCCAAGCTCCTCACCACTAGTCCACTCCTAGTGGCTTTGTTCTGTACTGTTTCTTGGTCTCTGTTTCAGTATCATTTTGATACAGATTCAGAGATTGCTTGTTCAATCAATAAACTCTATTTTTTTACCTCGATTCTGGTTCAGTTATGTTAGATTCATGAAAAGATTTTACCAGATAGACTTGAAATGAAATATTTACTTCTATTTGAATAGAAAAATAATACACATTTAAAGACTTTCTCAATAAAAGTAGGGGGGAAAAATTGTGGCAGAGAGTAGTAGTCAAATACTCCAACTATTTCAGGTAACAGCATTTGAATCATTGACTAGTCTCTCTACTTTTATGGAAGTGAGGAGACTTCTTTGATCAGGATTTTAAAATGGAAAATAAAATAATTAACTGGAACACTAGAAAGAGAAATGTGCAAATTTGGGCATATTCTCAAGGAAGAAACACCTAAAAAAGAGTATGATGCTTGACACAGTTTGATCCATTCAGTACATAATGCATCTCAATAAGCTATCACAAAAACCCTGAGCTATAACAGTGAACTCTTCTTTCCCCATTCCAGTTACTCGGGAGTGGAATTTCTCCAGAATACAAAAGGAATTAGGAGCACTATTTACCAAGAACATAAACAGAGAAGGGAACCCTTTCCACTTAGACTTGTATCAGATGGAAAATGTTTCCTTTTCCTTCCTTTTCAATCATATAAAAGTTCAAAGTTTTTCAGCCGTTGTTGAATTTGAAATTTGGGTCTTCTCAACAAGAGTAAATTGCAAATTTTAAAATTGCAGGATAGATTCAGGTAGCTTACCATTGTAATGACAAACAAATGCAGTCACAAGAACTGGAACTGCTGTAAAAAGATTCCATATAGATGTAATATCTAGAATATTTGGAAGCAACCTGGGACTCGCTATACTGCCATTAAACAATTTAATAAATGTGATTCCTGCAGTTATGACTAGAAACACAATTGCCAGAGCCACTGCTAGAGCAGAAGTATATCTCAATGAATCTGCAAGCATAAATAAAATAAAGGTTATTCACAATAATAACCCACTTACCAAATAACGTAAATTAAGTAACATGCTTGAACTCATAGTATTGTACCTATCCTCTTAAAAAACCCCAATGGAGCAAATACCAAAAGGGTTGCCACAAGAAGAACAAAAGTACGCCCAGTCCACCAGTATTCACCAAACCATCCTTCGAGTACACCAAAATGATGAATTCCACTCGAAGATGTTCCAGACAGCACATCACCTAGAAATCAATTACAAAGCCAAGCAAAAAAAATATTCAACTCATCCTCTTTTTAAGGCATGACAAGTTATAAAATAACTCTGTTCACGATTCGCCGCATAATACTCGCAATTAAAACTAAATTTGGATCAGTTGCAACTTGCAACACCAAGATTTATTCTTCAATGACAAATTCCTAAGAAGTGCGAATTGAGAAATATATTAGAAATGCAAAATTATAAAAATATGTGTGAATGTGTGTATATAACATCAAATAAATGCACATATGCATTACCAATTATGATCATGTAGACAACAAGTATCCCAAAGTTGTTGATAAGAACAGATATCTGAAACACCAATCTTCCAAAACTACCAAAAGAATACCCCATCACCTCCCCATAAGTCCCAGCTTTACCAACTCTGCTAAACCTCATGAGCATCTCCAAAGAGGTCTCTGTGAGCAAGGCAAGGAAGATGATTGCAACAATACCCAAAGCCAGACCCAGAACTTTCATGGCTGCAGGTAAGGCCATGATCCCAGCACCAATGATGGTAGTTGACAAATTGAAGACTGACCCAGTAATGGAAGCCCCGCTACCGTTGGACCCCTGAATCTTCTCATCTCTCTTCCTTGGTAGCAATGGAGATTCCTCTTCAACAAGTTGCTCTGTTCTTATGAGATTATTGTGGTTGCTCTTGTCCTCCAGTGTCATGGCAACTGCTGCTATTGATCAATTATGATGCTTCTCTCTCTCTCTCTTCTCACCATATGAAATATATATATTATATACATATATCTACGTTTTAAATTTGTATGGTTGTAAAACACACAATTATGTACCCACAAGGACGAGTTCAGGGCTAAGTGTTAGAATTTTATAATTATGCTAGGGTTAAATCAAGTGTAGTTTTCTCTTTCCATAAAAATGGGCTAAATCACAATATATTTAAACTTATTTGATTAAGTGATTCTTTTATTTGGTTTTAGATATGTTAACGTGGGTAATCGTGTAGGGCCTAAGGGATTGAGATTAATAAATTTGACTATGTTGTGAATAAGGAACTGTGTAAACTGCATAGAAAAATTATACTCTTTCAAACCTTGCCGGAAAATCGGATAAAAAAAGATAACTTTCGAAATATCAAGAAGCAATAAATTTTTGGTGTTTTAATTTCATCTGAACTTAATCTGTTAAAATGACTAGTTAAGATGGTAAAATCACTGCAAGGAAGTCTCCGACTACAAATGTGAGTTTAAATTTCTTACCAGACGCCAGAGAACTAAGTAAACAAAGATGAGTCATAAGCATTGTTGTCAAACCCGGCCTGGTATGGCAGGGTCAACCCGGAACCCGGTGGAGTAACCGGTTTGAGTTACACTTTGGACCGGCCATGCAATTAGTTCAGTACAACCCGAACGATCTGGCCGGGGTTTTTACGGAACTCGTTGACCCTCCAAGTCTTGTGAACCGCTCCGGGTGAGAAACTCAGATTTTTTTAAAAAAAATAATCGTGCTCCCTAAAAAAACACAGCCCAAAGAAATCCCTAACCTAAGCCATAACTTTTTTGCGTTCCATTTTCCCCTGCCTCCTTTAACTTCCAAAGGATCCCATCCCATCTTCCTGTTGCTGATTGACTCTAATTTATCGAACTAGACCTGAAGGCTGAAACTGAAACGGGGTGCAGCTGAGCACTGGGGTTTCTAACGAGTTTTGGGTTTCAAAATAGTTTCAAAAACTGAAACGGGGCGCAGGTTATACCCATTTGCTTGTTGACTCTAATTTAAAATATGATGATACATTACATATGATTGTTTTAAGCTTTCAAGTTCCAACGGTGTTGATTTTTTTTATTCATCCGAATATCTTTTTTTTAGTAGACAATATCTTTTTACTTTTATGGTTTTATTACTTAATTAATTTACTAGCAAACCAGAGTTGGTCATTGTTTCTTGAAGCTTAACGGTGGACAAGATTCTATCAAGGATTCATGAACTTGATTTGGTTCTATAATTATTATTTTTTGTTACATTAGTTTCTCTCTTTACTTAGTTATATGCTCCTTATGTTATGCAGGTTAAAAATTAAGCTGGAGCATTGTACTTTTTTTTTTTTTAAATTTAATTTTTGCCAATAAGCAAGAGACCTTGACATGATGATAAACAAGTTACCATCCCCATTTAACCGTTTCTGAACATGCTGTCTCAGACTCTAGAGGTACCTTCTGTTCTGCTAGACCAAAATGCAAGCAATGTTGGTCAAGATTTAGATGAATTTGGTGGAGAAAGAGAGCCTCTGATTGACACAATTTTGGCACCATGGGCATAGAGATAGCATCCAGTTTCATTTATTTGTTCTTATTTTGTGCAATTTACTGATTAAGTATGAACTTGTAATAGTGTGATAAGATAATTTTTAAACTTATTTGATGAATCTTGTTTATATCTTCTAGATATGGAGAATATTTTAAATTTATATATTTATATTTATAGATATCTAAGTCAACCGGTTCGACTAGTAACCCAGTACCCGACCGGGTCGCTGCCCGGGCTGGGTCTGAGAACACTGGTCATAAGAGTATGTGTTCGATTTTCTTTATTATTGTCTTTGAGAGGAATTTAAAATTTTAGTTTCAGAATCTACTCCGAATCGGACTAGTCATAAAGTGATAAATCGATTAAAATATCTTCAAAAAATAATAAAATAAATAATAATAAATTTCAAGGCATTAATTTCTATTGAGGAAGGGAGACACCGTTGGACATCGAATAATAAAAAAAAAGGCATGTACGTGGTGTTTCGAGTTAGGTACATTATTAACCCAATAAAAGTAAACATACATAATTGATAAAGGATTCGTTTTTTCTACAGTAAGCTCAATATGATGTTGTTTTGGGACAAAAATCATAGTGTTTTTGTAATTTTAATTTATTTCAGGGTTATTATAGTCTTAATAATTATAATTTTCTAATATTTCAATCCCAAAACGACGTCGTTTTGGAAGTAAATGCAGACAACTTATATGTATTAACTGCAGAAATATTTTTCTGATTGATAAATAGTTAATTATTATTTTTATCATAATAATGAATATATTTATAAACAATTTATTCACCCAGCGTTCTTATCTGCATAATGTTGATGCTGGAATATTTTGTTTTACTACATTATTTATATTCACACTTAGCAAAATTATTTATATCCAACACTATGCTGCTTGCTTGTCAATGATTTCAAGGAACGCCAAATAGTGTTAAATTAATCTTTCAAACACGTTTGTGATAGATCAATAACCAAAATGCAAATTAACGAGAGGGGGAAAAAAATTTCCTCCTCCCATTAGTGAACGGATATTAGGTTGAACAAAAATCTAAAACAAACATGCTAATAATTCAATTCTAGCATATATCTATATATTATAATAACTAGGATATACTATTCTACTTTTTTTATTTATTTATTTTTGTCTATCACTCTCCAATATTATTACATCAGAATTTGAATAGAAGAGAAAAATAATAATGATAGTTAAGATTCTTATTTGGGAAAGGTTATAGTTACTACATTTTTTCTTACTACTTGTTACTACCAAATTTTAACGGTTGATTTCCGCCAATCTAACAGTTATAATTTATTGGGTCACATTTATTAATTAATTATTAATTCTAATAAATTATAATCGTTAGATTGACGGAAATCAACAATTAAAATTTGGTAGTAACAAGTAGTAACAAAAAGGTAATAACTATAATCTTTCCCTTCTTATTTAATAATATTAGAGAGTGATAATCAATAATAAATAAAGAGAAAAATATTTCTCCCATCACCGGAGATAAAATTACTTCCAGTGAGTTCAAAACGACGTTGTTTTGGGATTATAAGATTAAAATAAGATTAAAAAATTATAATAATAAAGACTAATATAATCTCATGATGTATTGACTAGAGAGATCCTTTACCCATAACATAAATAAAATAACCTATCCCTAATAATTATCATTGCCATGCTTGCAATCCTATCCAATCCTTTTTATTCTTTTCCGTGAGAAATCCTGTCCTGTCCACGATCATGACAACGATAGCCGCATCTTAAGAAATGGAAAGTTATTACTATTTCTTTAATTGTTATATATATTGATTCTATTGAAAAGTATAATATATGGAAATATTTTCTGATGTTATAGAGAATTATTTTTTTCTATCAATAATTTTTCAATTTTCATGTGCAACAATTTCTTTTGTTTTTGTAACAAATATGGGCCCCACATAATATGTATTTATAACATGAAAAAATTGAAACCCATAATATATAGTACTGGACATATAGAAATTTTTGTTTTATAGCCAATAAATTATTTCGAGATAATTATTTATTCTTTTTTATTTGAATATTTTCGTATAACCATTCAATGTTAATAACATTTTGATTTAATTTAGAATAAAGACCATTTTTGATTCCAAACAAAAAACATGGTCATCATTTTAGTTCCTTACAAAAATAAATTAGTTAGTTAGTCCCTAACAAATTCAAGGTGGACCTATTTTAGTCCTTTTGAGGAACTAATATGGGTCTTTTTTAAATTTGTGAGGGACCACGATTTCAACTAAATGGGTCTACTTTGAATTTGTTAGGGATTAAATGACTAATTTATTTTTGTAAAGGACTAAAGTGGGGACCTTGTTTTTTGTCAGAGACTAAAAAAGGTATTTATTCTTTAATTTAATTTAATGTATGCGTTTCATAGAATTTTTGTATACTTTATTGAAATAATTTACCGTCATAATAATCAAATTGAAATAGTAACTTTATATTTTGAAAAATATTTATTCGGTTAGAATTTTTGCTATATTATATTTTTTAATAAATTATTAAAATTTTTCAAATTTAGTTTTTACAAAAAATAAATTTTCAAAATATCAACAACAAAAAAAATGAAGCATAACAAAATCAATTCCACTTTTTTTTGTTTACCATAGTTATTTGCTGTTTATGTGTAATTTGTTGGGAAAAGTTCACCAATATCCGTGTGGTTTGCTTCATAATTATCTATGTCTTTGTGTTTTTTTTATTCTATATGTCCCTGTGATTTGCAAAAGGGTATGTTTTTTTTATCCCATATGTCCCTGTGATTTTTTGTTTTTTACAAAGCACAAGAACATATGTGATAAAAAAAATCTCAGAAATTTAAAGCAAATCACAGAAGACATCCGTGAACTTTTCCCTAATTTGTTAGCGAGCCAATGTCTAATCCATCTAATTTTTATCTATAATACGTGTCAATCCATGATTGCTGCTTCAGAAAAAAAAAAAAAAACTCGTGTTTCAAGCAGGTAATAACTAAAATTTGGAAACAGGCCAGAGACAGCTCAAATGGACATTTGAGCAAGTATAAACAGTGGCAGCCAACGACTCAAGTGCTACCAACTATTAATAATTCAGAACATAAATATAAATATTAGTGTTGTGGTAGCTAATTATTGTGCCAACTAATTATATAATAAATAGATCAGAAATAGAGTAAGTTTTTGTTATGGACTCATATAATGGGTCTATTAAGTGGTAAGCCCAACTAGAGACAATTTAAGATACAGATTGATATTAACAAAAGATAGATATCCATCAAGGATACTAATCCTAACACGACAGCATAGCAAACAGGCCTAGGCCCTCATCAGAGGTACCAAAAGCCCATCCACACTACCCACAAGTAACCTCTATAAATACAAGATAAACCCTAAAGGTACGGTACGCTCTCTCTCTTACTGTTATGCTGTCACTGTGCGCACACACACACACCCAATTGGCTAACGCTGTTATAATATTCTGTGCACAGTGATCTGCTTGACTCAAGGGTATCTCATTCATAGATACCTTGGAGAGGGCACTAGATCCAAGATCAACGTACCAGCCTACTAGGTTGGACATCTCTGTCTTAAGGACAGAACATTGGCGCCGTCTGTGGGGAACTTCGTCTGCGAGTTTGAAGTTCCCATCAATCTGACAAAGGATGGCAATCCAAACAAGGAGCAATAGCCAGCAACTATCCCAAAATCAGAACCTACCGCTGGATCCAGTCCTGGAGGAGGTAAATCAACCTCAGAACCAGATTGGAAACAACGTGGATTATCATCATGTCCAGGTCGAGGATGACATCTCAGACACCGCGTCGAGATAGGGGGCGGCAGCAAACACAATCGCAGCCAACTCCAAATCTCTTGCATATCTTGGATGGAAAATTGATTGGTAATGAAGTAAATTTAGTTATAAGTCGACTACAAAGCAGGGTAAAAGGTTTATTTCTCATGTTGAAGTTTGTGATGTTATGGAAAAGGATTCCAACACAAATTCTTTGTTGTCCCTATATAATCATAGTATGATGCATCTTAATGTTAGATTGTCATTTTTCACGTGTGCTTCTTAATTCATTAGAAATCGTAAATCTATTTTGATGTATTAAAAAGCACATATGAAAGATGACAATCAAATATATGATGCATTATACTTGAATCATTTTGGGACAACAAAAAATTCATGTTGGAATCCTTTTGCATGACTTTACAAACTTCAACGGGTGAAAAACCTTTCTGGCATTGCTCCAGACAATTGGTACCTCAAATTTTTATAACTACATTTTTTGACCACTCAATTTTCCATCTAGATATGCAAGATGTTTTCGTACCTTTTCCTTTTAAAGTAGGGAACATTGGCATAACTATTGATGTTATAGTCAATATAATTTAGAGGGCATAGATTTGATTTATGTAGTTAGCTTCTTGCGAATATAAAATAAGATTGTTTATGAAACATCGATATTGACACGGCGTTTTCGATATGTTTCCGACACACGAGACTTCGATACGTTACTTTAAAATATTGGTATTTTGATACATTCTGATTCATCTTAGTATTAAATAATATTTTTAATATAAAAAGTATATTTCACATTAATAAAATATAATAGAAGAAAATTCATAAGCACAAATAATAAATTATCCATACAAAATTGATAAATACCTCAGCTAGTGTGTGGATGTGGAGTGCTACTAATAACATTGACCAAGTTCAAAAGAAGTTCATGTAATTTTGGAAATCAATTGGACCTTAAATGGGCCGAAGTCAAAACTTAGCCTATAGAACATTGAAGACATATTAACTTGGCCACAATGAAACGTAGAACGGAGTCCACAATGCTTCAAAACAACGACGTGCGTTTCATTTCTTCTTCCATTAAAATCCCTTTTCCTCCCAAACCCACAAACACAATCGCAGCCAACTCCAAATCATGAGTCAGGTAGTTCTTCTCATGAGGCTTCAACTGCCTCGAAGTATAGGCAATTACCTTGCCCAGCTGCATCAACACACAACCCAACCCTTTTCTAGAGGCGTCGGTGTACAACTCGACTTCCTCAGCAGGATCAGGAAGGACCAACACAGGTGCGGTAGTCAGTTTCTCCTTTAAATCCTGGAAATATTCCTCACACTCGTGAGTCCACACAAATGGCGTCTCCTTGTGGGTAAGGCGAGTCTATGGCAGAACCAGCATGGAAAATCTCTTGATGAACCTCCGGTAGTACCCTGCCAAACCCAGAAAACTCCTAAATTCGGTTACCGTCTTGGGCCTCTCCCAATCAAGCACGACCTCAATCTTGTTCGGATCCACTGCGACTCCCTCTGCAGAAATCACATGTCCTAAAAAATTTACGGACTTGAGCCAAAATTCACATTTGGAATGCTTAGCATATAGCTTTTTCTCCTTCAGCACTTGCAACACAATCTTCAAGTGCTCAGCATGTTCCTCCTCAGTCTTGGAGTAAATCAATATGTCGTCAATGAAGACAATCACAAACTGATCTAGATACGGCTGGAAAATCCTGTTCATGTAGTCTATGAACACTGCGGGTGCATTTGTGAGTCCAAAAGGAATCACCAAATACTCATAGTGACCGTATCTCGAAAAAAATGCGGTCTTCGGGACATCCTCCGGCTTCACCCGAATCTGATGGTATCTGGACCGGAGGTCAATCTTTGAGTATACACAAGCGCTCTTCAGCTGATCCAACAGATCATCAATACGTGGAAGGCGATACTTGTTCTTGATTGTCACCTTGTTCAACTGTCTGTAATCGGTGCACAATCGCATTGTTCCATCTTTCTTTTTCACAAAGATGACTGGTGCTCTCCACGGAGACACACTCAGTCGAATGAAGTTTTTCGCCGAAAGATCTTCAATATGTTTCTTCAGCTCAGCCAACTCTGGTGGCAACATCCGGTATGGAGCTAATGAAATAGATCCCACACCAGGCAGCAAGTCAATGGAGAACTCTATCTCCCGCTGTGGCAGAAACTCAGGAATCTCCTCGGGGAACACTTTGATGAATTCCCTCACCACAGAAATGCCAGCGATATACTCCTGTGAACCACTCACCAAACCTCCCAACATTACATAACCAAAAGCCCCTACTCTCAAGGCTCTCCTAGCTTGCAGTAATGAAATAAAAGGCGAGGAACTGGCTGTGGCATCACCCGGAGACATCACAACTCGCTTGGCACAACAATAAATCAATGTACAATTTTTGGACAACCAATCCATGCCCAGAATAATCTCCAAATTGGCCATCGACAATCCTATAAGGTCTACCGAGAACTCACGGCCATCCCACTGAAACGCTACATCGCGATGAACAGTGGTAGAATCACATCTTTCTCCGGTGGCGGTAGTCACCCGCAACGGTGGAGAAAGCATAGACATGGGCGACTCAAGCTCCATAGCAATCAGGGTAGAAATGAAGGAATGTGTAGCCCCGGAGTCAAACAATACATCAACAAAAGATCCACCAATGGAAACAGTACCTCTGACAAGGTTCGGAGCTCAGTCCGACTGTTGCCGATCCAAAGTGTAAACTCGTCCCGTGGCAGATGGCACAATAGGTGCCGCTGTAGGTGAATGGGGAACTATCTGTAATGGAACTTCCTGAACTGCTGCAGCTCTCGCCGTTGACGATGGACACTCTCTAGCATAGTGGCCCTTCTTGCCACACTGGAAACATATAGTCTGACCTGAAGCACATGACCCCAGATGAACCTTCCCACATCCCAAGCATCTGGGAGTAGGAGGTCTCGTTGTACTCCCCTGAGCAGAAGTCCTCTTAAACTGATTTGGCGCTTGCCTAGCCGCCAACTGCTTCCCCTTGCCATTCTCGACAAACTTCCTGTCTCTCCAAGAAGTGGAACCACCAGTTCCCTTTGTCTCAGCAATCTTGGCCCTCTTGGCCTTACTCGTAATGCAGACATCCTCAATGTCCTTACACTGCTATACCAGTGTACCAAAATCTCTCGATGCAGCTCCAGCAATATGCTCTGCAATCACCTCACTAAGTCTCCTGTGGAACTTAGAAGCCAAAAAGGTCGTAGTGGGCACAACCATCCAAAAGTGGGCGAACTTCACAAGCTCGTTAAACTTGGCCAGGTACTCGTCAATAGACATCGAGCCCTGCACCAATCTATCAAACTCCCCCTGCTTCCTCTCCTGCGCATCGTAAGAGAAGTATCTGCCCAAAAAGCAGTCCTCGGAGAATGGCCATGTCATAATATGACCCTGTATCTCATAGGCACGAGAGTTGTTCATCCACCACTCATGTGCATCGCCCTCCAACATGTAAGTGGCGAACATCAGCTTCTGCGGGTCAGTACACTGCATAACCCGGAAGATCTTCTCCAATGCCTGCAGCCATCTCGCAGCAGCAATGGGATCAAGCGACCCATCGAAGGAAGGTGGCTTATGCTTTTAGAAAGCATTAAGCCGGCGGTCTATAATATCGTGATCCTCAGCAGGCTCTACATAGGGCTCCATCACCCCAGTAACATGACCAGTGCCCTCAACATGGCTCTGGCTGTCGTCCTGAAGACTAGGTGGAGGCGGTGGTGATGGTGGCGGTGGAGGTGGTTGCGGTGGAAACTGACCCTCATTGTGGCCAGCCCGCATCTCCTCCAACATGATCCTCATCATGGTCATGTTCGCCAATCTGCTTGCCTCAAGGACATCCTCTGTAGCCTTCTGGTTTTCCTCTCGAACGACGTCCATCATCGCCACATTGGCCAATCTAGTGGCCTCCTGATCGGCTAGTCTAGCTGCCTGCATCTCAGCCAATGCAGTCAAGACAGGATCTGGCTGATCCTCAGTGGTCTCATGGTTCCTCCTAGATAGTACCATGACTCTGCACAAGTTACACAGAATGAGTTGATCAGGCCCACGCAATGTGGTCACATATGCATTATCATAGCAAAATCCAACAGAGAGAACACACAAGACAGACTCGCAACCAAACATCCTAAGTTATTGCAATACATACAGGCTTTTTCCTAGAAAGTGCTCTGATACCATAAAATGTAACACCCCGTGGATGCCCGATTTGTTAACATGTCATCGTATTAAGCCACGCTTAATTAAAACTGCGGAATATTCTTTTTCTTTTCAATTATGACGTCATTATCATTACCAAGTTGAATTACTTAATTCATTTCCAAAACATTGCCTATATGTAAATGCAAAAGACATATATCTATACTGAATAACCTCATAACATAATTAAGATCATTAACTGAGTCTCTAGTCACGGCGCTACAATACGTAAGCCGGACTATAATAGCCCATATTAATTAATTAGGAAATCAAGTGTAATTAATTAATTAAACATGTTTTACTGGGTGAAATTAAGTATGAGGCTTAATAAAATGAATCTGAGTCACTTTGGAGTTAAAAAGTGTACTCAGTGAAAATTAAGGGGTATAAATGGGTACTGTCAAAAGTACCCAAAATATAAAAATAAAAATAGTAATATTCCTAGAATAATATTCCAGACTTTTGGGTAAAGTTTGGTAATTATTGGAGTTAAATAGATAGACGAACCAATACCCGCTTAGAGCCACTTAACCTATGTTAAGTGACTTAAGTCACCAAATGACCCTCATTTCCCACCCAGCCCGTCGACGCCAGAAATAGAAAAGAAGGAGAAAGAAGAAGAAGGAGAAGGAGGAGAAAGGGAGAGAGGGAGAGAGAGGAAGAGCAATCCCAACCGATTGGAGTGATTCAAAAGCCTAAACCACTCTAAATCTTCCCCTCTTTCATAATCCTAGCTTTGTTTTGAGTGGGGAGCATTGTGGAGAGGGATATTGCCTCTCAAAAATTCGGCCCTTTGGAGAAATTTGGGGTTTTGAGAGTTTCTACCTCCATTGAAGCTTGAGGAGCCATCAATCCTTGGTTGTGTGACCATTGGTGGTAAGATTCTAACCCTTGAACCTCATGATTCCTTGAAATTTGCATGAGTTAGGGTTTGTGAATAGTAAATTGGGATTTTTATGAAATGTAGTTGAATTAGCTATGTTCTAGGAAGAATGGAGCTTAGAGCATGTTATGGAAAATGCTAGGAATGTCATTTAATCGGTGGAAATGAGCCTAGATAGTCATTTGATAATTGTTCATAATATTGGAAAATTCATGCTTGGATTGGTTAGTATTCTAGCATGTTGAACAATTAGTGAGTTGAATGATTGATTGGATCCTTGTGATGTCTAGGATTGAGACATTTGGACCAACCGTGAGTGATCAACCATTGGAGCAAGCTATGGAGCTTGAATAGCTCATTGGAATTGGTAAGCTCATACTTGTGTTGTGCTTTGAATTGAGTAATTGATGGTTGATTGTGAAATACTCTTGGATGCAATGTGTTGATTGCATTACACCATGTGTAGGTGTATGTTTGTAAAAGTTGATTGCTGAAACTGTTGGTGAAGAACAAAGGTTGACTGAAGCATTGAGGTAAGCCTTCGGACCTTGGGTGTAATTCCCTTGACTGTTCTACCAAGCCCTGAAAGGGTGGAGGTTGTGATTGTGTATATAAATGCAATAAAATAGTGTAATGCTTTGTTATACGTATGTGTATGCATTTGGTGTGGCATAGGATGGTGTTTCCCTATGTTGGTATGTGGCATGACGATGCGTAAATCATACTTGGTAGTTAGCTGGCCAGTAGGACTATTTGCATCTGAGTTTCCTTAGGACAGCTTGAGAGCTCGAGGGATTTCTCCTGGAGATGTATTGCACTTTGCATAGATATGTATTTACTGCATTATTATTGTTATTGCTATTACACTGATATGGAACTGTGGGGTGGAGAGATGCTCCAAGGACCCCTGGTTTACTGGATATATTCGTATATCTCACCCCGTGTTGTGGGGACCCCCTTTCAGGTAAGGATGCTGCAGGAGCCTCTGGTGGCAAGTGGCCATACCTAGATTATGCATGAAATATGGCACTTCTTTGAGTTTATGCATGCCTTTTGTAGTTGACATGTATAGGATTTTATTTTGAAAGCCCATGATCATTTGTATATCTTGATTCATTGGATGAACTTAGCCTATGCTCATGCCTTTGGTTACACCTTTTGTTGATGGGAGCCAAGGGAATGATCATAGTGTTTTGTAAGCTAAGTTCTATGATTTGTAAAGGATATGTAATGTAAATGATGCCTACTTGGAATTCAATATATGCATGCTTGTTATGTATTGAGTTGTTGAATTGGTTGGGCTGAAAATCAATTAGGTACCCTCTTCGTTTAAACTGGTAAACGATGAGAAAACAAAGGTCATGCTGCCCAAATTCTAGCTAAATCTCATGAGGAGAGGTTGGATGAGTGCTAGGATTTAGTTTTGGGGCATGGACATTTGGGGTTTGTAATGGGGATGCATTTTCCCCTAGGCTTGGACTTGAGAAATGTGGGAATTGGAATTCCCTGGCAGCGCGCTTAAGCGCCCAGGAGCGCGCCCAAGCGCCCTGCTGCCCCTGCGAGTGCCAATGCATTCTGCCTCCTCGCGCTGGAGCGCCCAAGTGGGGGCTTAAGCGCCCAGGATTGCGCGCTGGAGCGCCCTGGCGTGCGCTTAAGCGCCCTTTGCTGCAGAAAGTTGGGTGGCTTACTGCCCCCTCGTGTTTTAGCGCCCAGGGTGGGGCTTAAGCGCCCAGGGTTGCGCGCTTGAGCGCCCTGGTCCGCGCTTAAGCGCCCTTCGCCACTGAAGGAGGAGATGCTTCTGTCTCTGCGCGCTAAAACGTCCCAGTGGGAGCTTGAGCGCCCAGGCTAGCGCGCCTGAGCGCCCTGTTGCGCGCTTAAGCGCCCATCCACACTGGAAATGCTGATGCTTACTGCCTCCGTGCGCTTAAGCGCCCAGATGGAGGCTTTAGCGCCCGATAGCGCGCGCTTGAGCGCCCGGTAGCGCGCTGAAGCGCGCTGGGCCTGTGACCAACACTCTCTTGTGTTGCTTCAAATGGTCCTAACTTGGGCTACAGTGCTCCGATTTGAGCACGGTTTGAAGCCACAGGTAGCTAATGAAGAAACCTACAATATAGTAGAAGTATTGAACTAAACAAGAAGTAAATTAATGGTTTAAAAATGGGAAATGAACATGATGTTAAGCTTAATTTATCTGTTTCCGCAAGGTAATATGGTTATGATCACGAAATTGGGTATTATAAGTTCGGTACGTTTTAAAATGAAAAATTTATCCGGATTTTAATTGAACCCATGTGATTGTAACTGCGCTTAATATCATAATGCGATGTTAACAAACCGGTTCTAGAACGGGGTGTTACATTTTATGGTATCAGAGCAGTTTCGTTGGGAATAACTGTTAGCTATTGTTGAGTATGCTTAGTGTTTGATGCTTTATAGTTGTTTTAGTACTCTGTATGATTATTGCATTTGTGATCACTAAGTGTGGGCCTGATCAACTCACTTCTTTGTGTAACATGTGTAGTGACATGACGAGGAACCGAAACAACCCCGGACCATCAAACACCAATGCTCAGCCAGAACCTGTTTTGGCTGCTCTTGTGAGGCCTAGAAGTGGCCGTGGGGCAACGGGCGTACCGCCTGATCCCGTGGCTGAAGCTCTTGCAGCCGTTCAGAGAGAGTTGGCTGCTAGCAGGCAAGCCAATGAAAATTTGTTAAAGACAAATGAAGACTCGCGGACTGCTATGGCCGCGATGATGACCGAGCTGAGGACGTTGAGGGGTCCTAGGCCCGTGAACCGGCAACCCACTCCTCCTCCTCACACTGCTACGCCTTCTCCACCTCCGTCACAGGAAGAGGGTGGAGTGGGTAACAATGAGGGTGAAGGTAGTCACCACTCTGGGAGTCTGAGTCATCACACCGAGGTTCGTCAACCTCAAGTTGAAAATGTCGGTGATCATGAAATGGAGGAAAGGAGATTGATGGCTTTCCGAAACATAAACCTCCTTCTTTTAAGGGAGGTTATGAGCCAATGGCGGCTGCAAAATGGCTCCAAGCTATGGAGAAGATATTCAGGGTGATGAGGTGCCCTGACGCAATGAAGTTGGCTTACTCTGTTTATATGCTGGAAGAGGAAGCAGAAGATTGGTGGACAAATACCGTGCAGCCATTAGAAGCTGAAGGTCGGGAGATCACATGGCGGTTATTCGAGACATTGTTCTTGGATAACTACTTCCCTAGAGAGGCTAGGGAACAAAAGCAGAATGAGTATAACGATCTCAAACAAGGGTCGATGTCTATTGACCAATACTTCTCAAAATTCAATGAGTTGGTGAAATACGCCAACTATGGGCGAGCCTTACCCACCCCGGCTGAAATGACCTCCAAGTTCCAATGGGGTCTTAATGAGAAGATGTCTCGGAAGATGTCAAATTGTGACATCCGAGAGTTCAGTCGGTTTGTAAACCAGTGTAGAAAGGTGGAAGAAGTGTATAAGGTGTCCCAAGCCAAGAAGTCTTCTGAGGCCCAGGCACCTAGTTCCAATAAAGCAACGGGCTCAGGTTATTGGAAGAACAGGAAGGTGCAAGGCAAGAAGCTGAATGCGAATAAGCCCTTTGACTTGTTCAAAAAACCCGGTACTCAGAAGAAGTTTGTTGATAGAGGACCTCCTCCCAAGTGCAAGGGAATGAAGCAAGGACTATGGCAGTTCAAGCTACTGCTGTTCCGGTCTCTGTTGTTCAACCTATGCTAGAGTCTCAGACGGTTGGTAGAGTATATACCATGGACCGTCAACAATCGGAGAAGGCTCGAATCTAGTGAAAGGTACA